>NC_037684.1:33688917-33689301 GCF_003255815.1 Theropithecus gelada | reverse complement strand
TTCTTTCTTTTTTTTTTTTTTTTTTTTTTTTTTTTTTTTTTTTTTTTTTTTTTTTGTTTTTTTTTTTTTTTTTTTTTTTTTTTTTTTTTTTTTTTTTTTTTTGAGACGGAGTCTCGCTCTGTAGCCCAGGCTGGAGTGCAGTGGCCGGATCTCAGCTCACTGCAAGCTCCGCCTCCCGGGTTCACGCCATTCTCCGGCCTCAGCCTCCCGAGTAGCTGGGGCTACAGGCGCCCGCCACCTCGCCCGGCTATTTTTTTGTATTTCTTAGTAGAGACGGGGTTTCACCGTGTTAGCCAGGATGGTCTCGATCTCCTGACCTCGTGATCCGCCCATCTCAGCCTCCCAAAGTGCTGGGATTACAGGCTTGAGCCACCGCGCCCGGCC
>NC_037684.1:33637036-33688822 GCF_003255815.1 Theropithecus gelada | reverse complement strand
TTTTTTGTATTTCTTAGTAGAGACGGGGTTTCACCGTGTTAGCCAGGATGGTCTCGATCTCCTGACCTCGTGATCCACCCGTCTCGGCCTCCCAAAGTGCTGGGATTACAGGCTTGAGCCACCGCGCCCGGCCAGTTTTTTTTTTTTAATGTATAGAGTTGGGCAACTATCACCAGAAGCCAGTTTTATAACATTGTTATCATCCCCCAAAGGCCTATTGGATCCATCTGCAGTGAATCCTCACACCCATCCCAGCTCCAGCAATGACAGATTTGCTTTCTCTACAGGTTTTTTTCTGGAAATTTCGTATATATGGAAGCATACAATATGTGGTCTTCTGTGTCTAGCTTCTTTCACTGAGCATAATATTTTTGAAGTTCATCTATGTCGTAGCTCGTTGAATAAGTTTGTTCCTTTTTTTTTTTTTTTTTTTTTGATACCGAGTCACTCTGTCACCAAGGCTGGAGTGCAGTGGTGCGATCTCGGCTCACTGCAACCTCTGCCTCCCAGGTTCAATCAATTCTCGTGCCTCAGTCTCTCGAGTAGTTGGGACAACAGACATGCACCACTACTCCCGGCTAATTTTTGTATTTTTAGTAGAGATGATGCTTCACCATGTTGGCCAGGCTGGTCTCAAACTCCTGGCCTCAGGCGATCCACCTGCCTCGACCTCTCGAAGTGCTGAGCTTACGAATGTGAGCCACCGTGCCCAGCCAGTTTGTTCCTTTTTATTGCTAAGTAGTATTACACTGAATGGATATTTCACATTTTGTTTATCCAGTGACCAGCCTTTGCACGTTTGGATGTTTACAGGGTTTTTAAAATGCACAATGTTGCTATGAACATTCACGTACAAGTCTTTGTGTGGCCGCATGTTTTTACTTCTCTTGGGTAGTTTTTATTTAACTTTTTAAGAAACTGCCAAGCTGTTTTCCAAAGTGGCTGCATCATGTTACATTCCCACCAGCAATGGATGAGGCTTCCACTTTCTCCACATTCTCCACCACACTTGTTATTATTATCTGTCTTTTTGATTATAGCCATACTGGTGGGTCTGAAATGGTATCTCATTGTGGTTTTAATTTGCATTTTTCTAATAACAAATTAAATGGAACATTTTTGTGTGCTTATTAACCATTATTATTATTATTATTATTATTATTATTATTATTATTAGAGAGACACGGTTTTCCTCTGTCGCTCAGGCTGGAGTGCAGTGGCACAATCATAGCTCACTGCAGCCTTGAGCTCCTTGAGCCCGAGAGATCCTCCTGCCTCAGCCTCCTGAGTAGCTGGGACTATAGATACACACCACTATGTCGGCTAATTTTTTTTTTTTGGTAGAGATGGGGTTTTGCTATGTTGACCAGGCTGGTCTCGAACTTCTGGCCTCAAGCGATCCTCCCGCCTCGGTTCCTGAAGTGCTGGGATTACAGGCGTGTGCCACAGTATATTGAGCCATGCCAGCCCATGTATTTTCTTTCAAAAAAATGTCAATTAAAGTCTTTTGTATTTTTTTTTTTTTTTTGCAGCAGGAGTTGGGGGTGGGGAAGTCTTGCTCTGTTGCTCAAGCTGGAGGGTAGTGGCACAATCTTGACTCACTGCAACCTCTGCCACCTGGGTTTAAGTGATTCTCCTGCATCAGCCTCCCAAGTAGCTGGGATTACAGGCGCCTGCCACCACGCCCAGCTAGTTTTTGTAATTTTAGTATAGACGGGGTTTCACCATGTTGCCCCGGCTGGTCTCGAACTGCTGGCCTCAAGCAATCCACTTGTCTTGGCCTCCCAAAGTGCTGGGATTACGGACATGAGCCACGACACCTGGCCTGTTTTGTCCATCTTTACATTTAGTTGTTTGTCTTCTTATTATCGAGTTATAAGACATCATTTTAAAAAATAGGTCAGTCATAGTTAATTGTATGGATGGGATGTCATTTGTTTAACTTGTTTCCTATTGATATCTCTTAGATTTTTCATTTTATACATATTTTTATAATGGGCATAATATATTAATGTAATAGTTTATGTTCCTGACATAAATAAGTAAATACAATTGGAATGCATCCTCAAATTAGTTTGCTGACAGAGGATCATTAAAGCCTGGTGACCCCTGACCTGAGCCTTCCTCCTCCTCCCACCTTTCCCCGCCTGCCCCACCCTGTCCATCAGCCCCTTTTTAGCAAACTCAAGGTTTGTAGAAACCTTGTTAAAAGCCCTCTCTTCTGGCAGTTTCTGACCTCCAAAAAGCCTGATTGGGATCCCCTAACTGATGGGGGAGGCTGAGGCTGAGGCCCAGGGAGTCCACCCAAAGTAACATTGGCACAGTCTGAATCCCAGGGCTTTCTGGAATGACCCAGAGGCCACCCCTTCCTTAATTTGGGAAGCTCCAGGCTAGAGGACATGATGAGTGTTCATGTTGAGGTTCTCTTGAGTCCAGCAGCGTGAGGCGAGCTCAGAGCCTAGGAGTGTGGTTGGGGATGTGTTGCCCTCAGCCCCTGTGCTGTGTCCTGACCCCCTGCCCATCCATCTGTCCAGCCTGTCGGTGTGGACTCACACACACCTGGTGTCAGCTCAGAGCAATCCAAAGGAAAAGACCCTGCTGGTCCATGTCTCCCCTCCTGGCAGTTCCTTCATCTCCATTATCTTCTTCTTCATCATCATCATTGTCACCGCTTATTGCAGACATGTCCCATGCCTGTAAGTGACATCCGGGATCCTGTTTAATCCTCCAACAAATTCTGTGAGCTGGAGCTTATTAGTTCTCTATTGCAGAAGAGAAAACCGAGGCTCGGGAAGGCTACGCGACATCTCTATCCCATCTTAGCGACAGAGGTGGAATCCAAAGTCTACACGTTTGACTGGAACATGGCCCTGCTCACCCTTCAGGGGCTGAGAACTAGCGCAGACTCAACCTTCAGCTGATTTTCATCGGATTCTTGGCAGACGCCTTGGAAAACCCTCCTGGTGACATAATAAGAGCAGTGTGGCTCCAGGGTCAGGGGAGGAATTTAGGGGGTGAGAGTTGGGGGTGCCCCCCCTTGCCCTGAGCCAGGGCAGCTACAGAGCAAGTACTATTCAGGGCAGGGCGGGAATGGACCCTGGAGAGCCTGAGGGTCCCACAGGGAGAGCACGCTGTCTACCCCCAGCACAGCCCCCACCCATCCTGGGGCTCAGCAGGCAGAGGGGAGAGGGCAGGTTAAACCCAGAGAAGAGGGGGGCTGTCACAGGTACCCAAGCTTCTCTACTTTGGCAGGAGAAAGCTAAGGTCTGTAATCACACTTTCTGTTTTCACTTTTCCTCCATTTCTGAGTAAGCGTTTCTATTGGAGAACTCCAGATCTGTCTGAGCTGAATAAAAGAAAAAGTGATCTGTGGGCACACAGAGCAGGCCAGAGGCGGGGGTGGGGAGCTGGGCCCCTGAGTGGTTAGTATGCGTTTCCAGGAGCTCAGATCTGATGATCCCATCCTTGGCTCCCCAAATTCAATCCATGCCCCTTAGTTTGGCATTCGAGGCCTTTCCTTCATCCAGCTTCAGCCTCTGCTTCTCTCTGGGCTTACATCCAGGTTTCTGCTCACGTTGTTCCCTGAGCCCACAATGCCCTTTCCTCCCATCCTACGAGATCCAATGCTCAAACTCTGGTCATTCTTCAAGACCCAGATGCCTCCTCCTCCATGAAGCCTTCCTTGATCCCCTCAGCTGGGCATGACATCTCCCTCTTCTGAATTCCCACAGCCCTTGGTTCATACTTCTCTGAGGGCATATTCCATTCTCCCACCAGCAGCAGGCCTTGGTTGTGACCCTACCCAGCATCCTTTCTCCTTCTGATCAAAACACCCCAATATTCCATGAGAAACATCTGTCCCCCAACCTTCAGACATGTGGTCCAGAAGAAGCTGATTCCACCCCCAGGATCCAGACAGGCGCATGCGGCCCAGGTCTCGAAGTCAGAGTAGCCCATCTTTTCTCTCACCCCCTCCACTCCCGAACCCTGTGCTTGCTATGGGATCCGTTCAGGTTTGGGGCTGTGACCCAGTCAGAGCCAGAACTATATCAGGGCTTTTTTTCCGTTTCTTTCTCTCTTTCTCTCTTTCTTTCTTTCTTTCTTTCTTTCTTTCTTTCTTTCTTTCTTTCTTTCTTTCTTTCTTTCTTTCTTTCTTTCCTTCTTTCTTTCCTTCTTTTTCTTTCTTCCTTCCTTCCTTCCTCCTTCCTTCCTTCTCTTCCTCCCTCTCTCCCTCCTTTCTTTCTTTTTCTTTCTTTCTTTCTTCCTTTCTTTCCTTTCTTTTTTGTTTTGTTGTTGTTGTTGTTGTTTTGAGACAGAGTCACCCTCTGTCGCCCAGGCTGGAGTACAGTGGTATAATCTCACTGCAACCTCCGCCTCCCAGGTTCAAGTGATTCTCCTGCCTCAGCCTCCTGGGTAGCTGGGATTACAGGGGCATGCCACCACGCCCAGCTAATTTTTGTATTTTTAATAGAGACAGGGTTTCGCCATGTTGGCCTGGCTGATCTCAAACTCCTGACCTCAAGTGATCCACCCACCTTGGCCTCTCAAAGTGCCGGGACCACAGATGTGAGCCACTGCGCCCGGCCTCTCTATAGATCTTACTCTGGCCCTGGGTTCACATCACTTGCAAGTGAAAAATCGCTGACTGATATTTGTTCCTTTGCTCTGTTTCTCTGCAGCTAATATCCTACTTGGGCCTGCAGGAGGGAAGCTCCTGGAAGTCAGGTGCCACCATCTCTTGCCTTTGTGCTCCCGTAGCACCAAGCACGGAGCCAGGCGCACAGAGAGGCTTCGCAAGGGTTTGCAGAACCATCTGTGGGAGGAGTGAACACGCTGGCTGTCCTGGCCCTCCCCACCCCAGCCAGGAGCCCATCCCGGGCCTGGGACTCTCCACCTTCTCCCCAGACCTGACCTGGCAGTGGACAGCCCAGACTGGAGCTTCCTGCCTGCCACACTGGCTCTCCAGTCCTCAGAGGCCAGAAAGTGGTGATTTCCTGGATTGCAGGATCAGACGGCAGAATCGCAAGAGCTCCACATCCCCAGGGACTCATCTGAAAGACAATGTGAAGTAAAGACAATGTGAGGCGTGGGGAGACTTCCAGGCATTTGGCGGCATCTGGGGAGGGGCCAGTGGTGTCTCGCTTTAGCTTCTGGAAGCTGGCTGCTGGGGGTGGAGACAGAGGGGCTGTGCCAGAGGGGAACAGCTCTAGAAACCAGCAACAGGGAGAAGTTTGATGCAGGGCAGAGGGGAAGCTGGGATGGGAGGCTGGGCCAGGGGCTCCTGCTCCCCAGGAGGCTGATGAAGACCCTCGGTGTTCTCCCACCTGCCTCTGGGAGCTTGTGGTGTTTTTGTTGTTGTATTTTGGTGTTTTGTTTTGTTTTGCAACTGGACTGAGTCTCACTTTGTCGCCCAGGCTGGAGTGCAGTGGTGCAATCTAGGCTCACTGAAACCTCCGCCTCCCAGGTTCAAGCGATTCTCCTGCCTCAGCTTCCTGAGTAGCTGGGATTATAGGCGCCCATCACCAGGCCCAGCTAATTTTTGTATTTTTTTTTTTTAATTTAAAAAAAATTTTTTTTTGAGGTGGAGTCTTGCTCTGTCGCCCAGGCTGGAGTGCAGTGGCACGATCTCGGCTCACTGCAAGCTCCGCCTCCCGGCTTCACGCCATTCTCCTGCCTCAGCCTCCCGTGTAGCTGGGACTACAGGCACCCGCCACCGCACCTGGCTAATTTTTTTGTATTTTTAGTAGAGACGGGGTTTCACTGTGTTAGCCAGGATGGTCTCGATCGCCCGACCTCGTGATCCTCCCGTCTCGGCCTCCCAAAGTGCTGGGATTACAGGCGTGAGCCACTGCGCCCAGCCAATTTTTGTATTTTTAGTAGAGATGGGGTTTCACCATATTGGCCAGGCTGGTCTCAAACTCCTGACCTCAAGTGATCCGCCCACCTTGGCCTCCCGAAGTGCTGGGATTACAGGCGTGAGCCACCGCGCCCGGCTGGGAACTTGTCTTTTAGAAAGTCCTTCAGTTCCAGCCTTACTCTGGAGCACTGTAAAGTATGTAAACAAAATGTCTGCGAGCACCACCTTGTCAGTAACCAACTGGGTGGAACCCTGCTCTATCTGGTGTCCTGTTCTGGTGTATTGGTCAGGAGAGGCTATAGTGTGCTGAGGTAAACATTAACCTCCAAATCTTAGCGGCTTCTTGACGCAACAAAGGTGTATTTTTCTCGTTCACACAAAACTGCTGCAGGTTGGGTAACTGTCCAGGTTAGCTGTCCCTTGTACAGGCTGCTTCCTTCTAGTGGCTCTACCATTTCAAACCATGGCCTCTGTGGTTGCCACTAAAGGGCAAGAGAGAACAGGAGGGTTGGACACCAGCACTTCAGTGTTTCGGTTCAGAAATGACACCTGTCACTTCCATTCACAGCCTGTTGGTCAGAGTTTGTCTCATGACCCTACCCTGACTGCATGGAAGGCTGAAGTGTGGAAGAGGACATGGGTAGTCAACAAGCATTGAGTGCCTCTGCCATGCTGGGTATCCCGGAGGAAGAGGAGACAGAGGCACAGAGGACTGGCAGACTTTGAGGTTGGATACCTAGGTTCAAACCCAAGCTCTTCTAGAATGACTAGAAGCTATGTGACCTTGGGGAAATTACTAAATTTCTCCAAGTCTTGCTTTTCTCCTGTGCCAGATGGGGATAAAATAAGAGTTCCTACCTCACTAGGTTGTTGGGAAGATAAATCAGACCATGCTTATAAAAAGCGCTAGTGGTGCTCAGCACAAGGCTGGCATTTGTATTAGTCTGTTTTCACACTGCTAATAAAGACATATCCAAGACTGGGTAATTTATAAAGAAAAAGAGGTTTAATGGACTCACAATTCTACGTGGCTGGGGAGGCTTCACAATCATGACAGAAGGCGAGAGGCATGTCTTACATGGTGGCAGGCAAAAAGAGAATGAGAGAAGCGAGTGAAAGGGGTTTCCCCTTATACAACCATCAGATCTCGTGAGACTTACTCACTGCCATTAGTACAGTATGGGAGAAACCGCCCCCATGATTCAGTGATCTCCCCCCGGGTCCCTCCCGAAACACGTGGGAATTATGCAAGCTACAATTCAAAATGAGATTTGGTTGGGGACACAGCCAAACCATATCAGCATTTAATAAGTGGACACTATTTGATTTGTCTGTTTAGAAAAAGCTGAAGATGCTCAACATATGACTAAAAAATAGAGCTGATTGAAAAATATAGCCAAAGCCTCCCTTTCAATAGCTGGCTCCCTTGTCTTCCCCTGCCCAGGGTCCCCTTGCTCTCCTTCCCTCCCCTCTGCAAGGACTTATAAAGACCCCCCAGTCATCCACTCTCCTGTGTGCCAGATCTGCCCCCTCCCCCAGGGTGCAGGTATCTAAAGTCTTGGTGTTGGGGACACGCATCTGAAGTCTTGGTGCTGGGGACACGCATCTGAAGTCTTGGTGTTGGTCATGGGGAGAAGACCTTGGTGCTCTGTTGAAGAATACCAAACATTAGCAAGCAGATGAGAGAGGGGCACATATGTTCCCCCAAACAGTGCTCCTACTTGTGTCTATGGCAAACAGGGTGCCCAGAGAATGGAAGATGCTGAGATCCTTGAAAAGTGTCTTGGAGGAGGTCAGGTTTAGGCAAGCGACTAGGAGGGGGACCCCAGGTGGCTGAGGGAGGAGGGTAGGGCTGGAGAAGAGCCTGTTCAACCTCAACAATGGAGGAGACAGTAAGAAACCATGCTGGTGATGGAGTGAGAGATAACTCCTCACATCCAGAGAGCTCTGCACAGTTTCAAAGCAAGGCCACCTGACTGGTGAAAACTCAACAGAGCTCAGTGGCAGGGACAGCAACATGACAGTGTTATTGTCACTGGGAGGCAGTTGCTGAGCCAGGGACCACGTTTCCCAGGACCCCTTGGCCCCATGACATGTTCTTACCAATGGAATGGGAGCAGAAGTAACGTTTGCCACTTCCAGGCCAAGGCTTTTGAGCCATGGTTATGCCTTTCATGGGGTCTCTTTCCCCGCCTATTAAATGAGTGTAGAAGATCATAGACCAGGGGGTGGTAGAGCCTCAAAAGGGAAAAAACCTGGTCTCTAAATCACTGCATGGGGGAAGGTCACCTGCAACCAAGAACGCCTGCAACGAACTGGTAAATGAGTGAGAAATAAACAAAATATATTTGGGGGTTTACCTGTCGTAGTAACTAGCATTGTCTTGAAGTATGGAGAGTACATCTTTCTTTGAAGGGGCTTCTGGGGCACTGTGAGGGGTACAGAGGGATGAAAGTCCCCTTTGGCACTGCAACTGCTCCTCCTTCAATGGTCCTCTTGCTTCACAAGGGGGAAGCTCTCTTGCTCTCCTTCCCTCCTTCTCCACCCACATTCTTCCCAACAAGACAGGGACAGGACCCAGTATGGGTGGAGTTTTGGATTATCCAGTTTTCTATTTCTTAAGAATCCTTCCTCAGAGCATGAGTTGGAAGTTTTGGCACCTTTGAGAGATGTGGCCAGCTGACTCTATAACTGGGTGGGGCAACATGGGAAAACGGGCTGGAGAGACCATGAAGGGAGGCAGTCAGTGGCAGGAAAGCTAAGCCAGGCGCCTGGATGTGAATTTTTTTTTTTTTTTTTTTTTGAGACGGAGCCTCGCACTGTTGGCTAGGCTGGAGTCCAGTGGCGTGATCTCCACTCACTGCAACATCCGCCTCCCCAGTTCAAGCGATTCTCCTGCCTCAGCCTCCCAAGTAGCTGGGATTACAGACGGGTGCCATCACACCCAGCTAATTTTTGTATTTTTAGTAGAGACAGGGTTTCTCCATGTTGGCCAGGCTGGTCTCGAACTCCTGACCTCAAGTGATCCACCCACCTCGCCCTCCCAAAGTGCTGGGATTACAGTCATGAGCCACTGCGCCTGTCCTGGCTAAGATATTTTGAGTAGAGGAAGGTCCAGGTGTTTCAGCCCCCATCTCCTCCCTGCAGGCTGAGCCAGCTAAGTAAGGATCAGGGGTCATTGTGGCTTCTCCTGGAGAGGGGAGAGTATATCACCTGTACCACTGAGGCCAGCTCATCTGTCCCCAGAGGACCATGCTCATCTCAGGTCATGGTGGCAACAGCCCCCACAGAGGGGTGGCTGAATGATGCAGCTCAGAAGGCTTGGCGGAACAGGAACACCTTCCCAAGGCCCCTTGGCATTGTCCTGCCTTCACCTCCCAGGAGAGTGTTGAGGAAGAACATTCCTTCTTAGGAACAGGGCAGAGAGGGGAAGAGTCTTCTTGAAAGTGTTATGCATCTGACTTTCCCCCATCACATGGCCACTTTTCTTTTCCACACTCCCAGGTCTTGTACAGCCATCTGCAAATAAGTGGTACTCCTCCACCCCACTTCCCCACACACCTAGGATATCCTGATGGACTGTCTTTTCTGGCGCTTACCTCTGCTGCTGTCAACAGAAAATGAAATTTTAAAAGTTTCCTGTCCGGGCACGGTGGCTCATGCCTGTAATCCCAGCACTTTGGAAGGCGGAGGCAGGTGGATCTCCTGAGGTCCAACTTGCCCAACATGGCGAAACCCCATCTCTACTAAAAATACAAAAAATTAGCCGGGTGTGCTGGCGGGCACCTGTAATCCTAGCTACTCGGGAGGCTGAGGCAGGAGAATCATTTGAACCTGGGAGGTGGAGGTTGCAGTGAGCCGAGATCATGCCACTGCACTCCAACCTGGGCTACAAAAGCGAAACTCCATCTCAATAAATAAATAAATAAATAAATAAATAAATAAATAAATAAATAAATATTCCTGCTGGGCACAGTGGCTCATGCCTATAATCCCAGCGCTTTGGGAGGTGGAGGCAGGAGGATCACTTGAACCCAGGAGTTTGAGACCAGCCTAGGCAACATAACGAGACCTCATCTCTACAAAAAATTTAAAAATTAACATAGCGTGGTGGTGCACAAGTGTAGTCCCAGCTACTCGGGAAGCTAAGGCAGGAGGATTGCTTGAGCCTGAGAGGTTGTGGCTGCAGTGAGTGATCGCACCACTGCACTCCACCTGGGCAACAGTAAGACTGTCTAAAAAATCATGTTTTTAAAATTCCATCTTTAATAGCTCTTTTTAAAACCATGAAATACTTAGCAATAAATTTCACAAAAGGTATGTAAGACCTCTACATTGAAGATTACAAAATATTATTGAGAGAAATTGAAGACCTAAATAAATGTTCATGGATTGGAAGACTCAATATTGCTGGGATGACGTTTCTTTCCAAAATGATCTCTAGATTCAACTCAATTTTAGTCATAATCCTAGAAGACTCTTGTCAAAATTGAACGTGTTGATTATAAAATTTTTATGGAAATGCAAAAAACCTAGAATATCCAAACCGCCTTGAAAATGAACAAAATTAGAGGATTTATCCTGTCTGACTTCATGACATTTATGACTTTTTTTTTTTTTTTTTTTTTTTTTTGAGATAGGGTCTTGCTCTGTCACCCAAACAGGAGTGCAGTGGTGCAACGATAGCTCACGGCAGCCTGGATCTCCCAGGCTCAAGTGGTCCTTCTGCCCCAGCCTCCTGAGTAGCTAGGACTACAGGTTCACACCACACATAGCTAACTGTTAAAATTTTTTGTAGAGATGGGATCTCCCTATGTTGCATAGGCTGGTCTTGAGCTCCTAGCCTCAAGCCATCCTCCCATCTCAGTCTCCCAAAGCAATAGGATTATAGGTGTGAGCCACTGTGCCCAGCCTTCATGACTTATTAATTACAAAGCTATAGTAATCAGAATATTGTGGCAGTAACATATGGTTAAACAAATAGATAAATGGAATGAAGACCTCAGAAATAGACCCACAATTAAACAGTCATTTGATTATTGTATAAAGTCATCAAAGCAGGTCCAATGTAAAGTCTATTTCACAAATGGTGCCAGAACAATTGAATATCCATATGGAAAAAATAAACTTTTTTTTTGAGACAGGGTCTCACTTTGTCACACAGGCTGGAGTACAGTGGCGTGATCTCAGCTCACTGCAGCCTCTACCTCCCAGACTCAAGCAATTCTCCCGCCTAAGCCTTTTGAGTAGATGGGACCGCAGGTGCTCACCAGCACACCTGGCTAATTGTTGTGTTTTTTGAAGAGACAGGGTTTTGCCATGTTGCTCAGACTTGTCTTGAACTCCTGGGATCAAGCAATCCACCTGCTGTGGCCTCCCAAAGTGCTGGGATTACAGATGTGAGCCACTGTGCCCGGCCTGGAAAAAAATAAATTTCAACCCCTCCTCCCTCACACTATTCATAAAAATTGATTTTAAATAGATCATAGAAATCAATCAAAAGCTAAAATTATTTTTTAAGTTAAAATTTCTAGAAGCAAACAGGAGAATATTTTGGGACTTGGGAATAGGTAAGGCATCTTAAAATAGATCACAGAAAGTAATATATATATTTTTAAGATTGATAAATTGGACTTCATCGAAATTAAAAATTTCTGCTCTTCAAAAGACACTATTAACAAAATTATATGCAAGCCTCAGACAGGGAGAAAATATTTGCAAAACATATCTGACAATAGATTTATATGCAGAATGTATAAAGGATACCTACAACTCAATAATAAAAAGATAAATACCTCAATTTTTAAAATACGCAAAATATTTGAATAGACACTTCACAAAAGAAGACACACAGATGGCCAAGAAACACATAAAAAAGTGCTCAACATCATTAGTCATCAGGAAAATATAAAATAAAACCATAATGAGACACCAACACACACCCACCAGGAAAGCTAAAATTAAAGACTGACAACATCAAATGTTGACAAGGATGTGGAACAATTGGAACTCTCATACATTATTAGTAAGAATGTAAAATGATACAACCACCTTGGGTAAAGAGCTGGTAGTTTCTTATAAAATGAAACCTGTCTACGACCCAGCAATTTCATGTCTAGGTATTTACCTAAGAGAACTGAAAGCATATGTCACAGAAAGACTCATAAAAGAATTTTCACAGCCGCTTTATTCATAATTGCTATAAACTAGAAACAGCTCCAATGACTATCAACAGACGAACAAATAATTCTTCTGTTATAATCGCATAATACAATATCACTGAGCAACAAAGGATATTAACTACCAATATGTGCAACAACATGGATAATCTCCCACTTCAGTAAGTGAAACTAGCTAGATCCAAAAGACTACTTACAGCTGGGACTCATATTGTAAGTCCTAAAATAGGCGAAAACTAGTCTATGGTGACAAAAATCAGAATGACTGAGAAGTTGCATGAGGAGACTTCCTCAGGTGATGATAATGCTCTTGATATCTTTTTTTTTTTTTTTTTTTTGAGATAGAGTTTCGCTCTTGTTGCCCAGGCTGGAGTGCAATGGTGTGATCTCAGCTCACTGCAACTTCCACCTCCCGGGTTCAAGCAATTCTTCTGCCTCAGCCTCCCGAGTAGCTGAGATTACAGGCATGTGCCACCACACCTGGCTAATTTTGTATTTTCAGTAGAGAAGGAGTTTCTCCATGTTGGTCAGGCTGGTCTCGAACTTCCGACCTCAGGTGATCCACCCACCTCGGGTGGCTCATGTCTGTAATTTCTGCTGTTGATATCTTGATAGGGGTTTGAGTGATACAGGTACAGGCATCTGTCAAAACTCACCTTAAACTCACTCATATTTAAGATCTGTGCATTTCCTGTATGTAAATTTTACCTTAAAAAGGCAAACAAATATTGAACTCTAGTTAATTATGTGCATCCTGAAGTGTTTAGGGGTAAAATATACTGATGTCTGCAACTTTCTTTGAAATGATTCAAAAAATAAATAAAAAGACGGAAGGATGGGTGGATGGGTGGCTAGATGGATGGATGGATGGAATGATGGATGGATGGATGGATGGATGGATGGATGGATGGATGGATGGATGGAGACAGAGATGTACAGGTATGTGATTAAGCAAATAGAGTAAATGTTAATTGTAGAATCTATGTGGTAGGTATATAAATGCCCACTGTATATTTCTTTTTTTTTTTTTTTTGGAAATGGAGTTTCGCTCTTGTTGCCCAGGCTGGAGTGCAATGGCGTGATCTCGGCTCACCACAACCTCCGCCTCCAGGTTCAAGCGAATCTCCTGCCTCAGCCTCTCTAGTAGCTGGGATTGCAGGCATGTGCCACCACACACGGCTAATTTTGTATTTTTAGTAGAGACGGGGTTTCTCGATATTGGTCAGGCTGGTCTCGAACTCCCGACCTCAGGCGATCCGCCCACCTCAGCCTCCCAAAGTGCTGGGATTACAGGCATGAGCCACCGCACCCGACCGCCCACTATATAATTCTTTCCAGTTTTCTGTCTGTTTGAAATTTTTCATAATAAAATGTTTTGGAAAAAAGGCAAAACGAATCTTGGGCAGCACTGTCTGGACCATTTTTTCTTCTCTTACGAGATCACTGGGCTGGGCACAGTGGCTCATGCCTGTAATCCTAGCACTTTGGGAGGCCAAGATGGGCAGATCACGAGGTCAGGAGTTCGAGACCAGCCTGACCAATATGGTGTAAACCCCATCTCTACTAAAAATACAAAAAAAAAAAAAAAAATTAGCCGGTTATGGTGGCACACACATGTAATCTCAGCTACTCAGGAGGCCGAGGCAGGAGAATCACTTGAACCTGGGAGGCAGAGGTTGCAGTGAGCCAAGATCACACCACTGCACTATAGCCTGGGAAACACAGCGAGACTCTGTCTAAAAAAAAAAAAAAAAAGAAAAGAAAAAAAAAAAAACACTGAAACCACCCCATCAGGCCTGCATCCTTGTTCACTGGAAGAAGCCATTGATCCACCATTATCAGACACTCATTCCAGGCTGCCCAAGCCCTCTTCTCATCTTCCCAAGCCCTCCCGCTGGGCTCTCTGGAACTTCCACTCTACCCTACTCTCAACCTCTTCTGGAAATTTCCCCCTACTTCCTGGCCCTAATGGAAACCAAGCGAGTCCCTGAGATACTTCCTCCTGGCTCAGAGGAAGCTATTGTTTCTCTCCTATTCCAAGATCCTCAGAGCCAGGAGGTAAGAGGGGCAGGTGTTTTTCTTACTCCCTACTACTCTTTCCAAGTCCTTTCTCTTCCTTCCTTCTTCGAAAACCCTAGTTCTGGCCTGGCGCAGTGGCTCACACCTGTAATCCCAACACTTTGGGAGGTGGAGGCGGGTGGATCACCTAAGGTCATGAGTTCGAGACTGGCCGGGCCAAAATGGTGAAACCCCCATCTCTACTGAAAATACAAAAATTAGCCGGGCAGGATGGCGCACACCTGTAATCTTAGCTTGAACCCGGGAGGTGGAGGTTTCAGTGAGCCGAGATCACGCCACTGCTCGCCAGGCAGCCTGGGTGACAGAGCAGGACTCTGCCTCAAAAAAAAACCCTAGTTCCTCTGAAGTGCACACTAACTGGCTAAAGCACTCTGTACCTCTCCCCAGTGCAGCCATCTGCCTCCTGCCCAACCTCCTTGTTCATGGTAGACTTTAGCTCCAGGCACTGTCTCCACTCCAGCCCCACATCCTGTCAATATTCTTGTGACCTCACCATCCACATGTGTGAACTTCAATACCCTGGCTTCTCAGTCATTTGACCTCCTCACCTCCAAAGACCTTCTGCTCCACTCCAACTCTGCCACCCATTTGCGTGGCACACTCTAGACCTTGTCCCACCCCCAACATCCTGATTTCAGGATCCCACACTTGGACACCGTCACCCTTCCCTCTGGCCCTCTGGCTCTCATTCCCCACTGTGCCAGTGTTCTGAGTGTAAGGAGAGCTCTAATCCGGCCACCCCACCGCTCTTCATCCATAATCCTTCTCTTGTTCTCTTTTTCTCACCAAAACGCCCCACCTTCTTGCTTGCTTTATTTTTCTCTGTAGCGTTGGCCACCTTCTAACATCGATAAAACTGACTTATTCATTTTATCAGCTGACACTCTCCACCCAACAGAATGTGTGCTCCAGGAAGATAGGGAATTTTGTCTGTTTATTTGCTGCTATAGTCTCAGTGTCTAGAGCAGTGCCATGGCATGCAGTAGGTGCTTAATAAATGCTTGTTGCAGGAAAGAGTGAGAGGGGAAGGCAGGAAGGCAGGCAGGCAGGAAGGCAGGAAGGCCACCTTTAATTAAAAAACAGAACCTGTCCCTCTCCGGAATGCCCTTTCCTTCCCACCTCTCCATCGGTGCCATGTTCTCCTCCTTGTGACAACTGGAAGCGTATCCCTGCTCCTCTCCAAGGCCATTTGCTCCACAAGTGCAGTAGACACTGTCTCCTCTCACCTCCTTAAGAACTGATTGGACTCCTAAGACATTCTCCCTCCCCTGCCATCACCAGTCTCTGTCTCTGAATTAGATGTTTCGGCTGGGCGTGGTGGTCATGCCCGTAATCCCAGCACTTTGGGAGGCCGAGGCGGTGGATCACTTCAGCTCAGGAGTTCAGACCAGCTTGGCCAACATGGTGAAACCTTGTCTCTACTAAAAAATACAAAAAATAAAAAATAGAAATAAAATTAAAATGAGCCGGGCGTGGTGAAGCGTGCCTGTAATTCCAGTTACCTGGGGGGCTGAGGAGGAGAATCGCTTGAGCCCAGGAGGCAGAGGTTTCAGTGAGCTGAGATCGCACCACTGCACTCCAGCCTGGGCGATAGAGTGAAACCCGGTCAAAAAAAAAAAAAAACATATTTCACTTGCCTCTACTATCTTCCATCTTTTAAAATTCCTCTCCTGACGCATGTGCACATGCAACTACTGTGTCATTGCTTTGCTCCCTCTGCCTCAGTTTCCATTCATTATTATTCTTTCTCTTTTTTTTTTTTTTTGAGACAGAGTCTCTCACTCTGTCACCCAGGCTGGTGTGCAGTGGCGTGATCTCGGCTCACTGCAGCCTCCGCCTCCCGGGTTCAAGCAGTTCTCCTGCCTCAGCCTCCCAAGTAGGTGGGACTATAGGTGCACGCCACCACCTCCGGTTAATTTTTTTGTTTTTGTTTTTGTTTTAGTAGATGTGGGGTTTCGCCATGTTGGCCAGGCTGGTCTCAAACTTCTGACCTCGTGATCCACCCACCTTGGCCTCCCAAAGTGCTGGGATTACAGGTGTGAGCCATCACACCCAGCCCTCATTCATTCTTCAACCCACTTCAACAGCCATCTTGGCCCAGGAAAATCACGTGCTAGGACGACACAGAGAGACATAAAGAGCCTGGATTCCCAGTGATGCCAAGGAAATACAGAACCAGCCTAGGACTACCTACTTCCAGGCTTCTATTTTGTGTAAGTGAAGTAAGTTCTATCTCATTTAAGCCATTGCTATTTGGGGTTTGTTCTTATGTCAACCGAATCTTCAGTGATAGATCTTATCTCTCCTACTAGGCTGAAAGCAACTTGAGGGCAATGGCTGTACTTATTTTCTTCAAGTGCTTTGCAGAACATAGGTTCTAAGTAAATGCTTGTTGGGGTGAATGAGATCTTGAAAATTAGCCAGAAGGCCGGGCGCGGTGGCTCAAGCCTGTAATCCCAGCACTTTGGGAGGCCGAGACGGGCGGATCACGAGGTCAGGAGATCGAGACCATCCTGGCTAACATGGTGAAACCCCGTCTCTACTAAAAAATACAAAAAACTAGCCGGGCGCGGTGGCGGGCGCCTGTAGTCCCAGCTACTCGGGAGGCTGAGGCAGGAGAATGGCGTGAACCCAGGAGGCGGAGTTTGCAGTGAGCAGAGATCCGGCCACTGCACTCCAGCCTGGGCGGCAGAGCGAGACTCCGTCTCAAAAAAAAAAAAAAAAAAAAAAAAAAGAAAATTAGCCAGAAGCATCACCCTAGAAGACGGAGGAGCCACGCTGAGCACCAGCCTAAGGTTAGCGGCCAGGATTCCTTTGTTCTGTGAATAAGTGTGGTCACGTGTGAGATGGGGAAGCCAAGGGGAAACACACTGAGGAGGGAAGAGGAAGCGAGAGGTGGAGGTGATGAGTCATGCTCGGTCTCCTTCTGGGTGTGAGGAGGCTGATAAGCTTTATTGGTCAGGGGGTGCAACTGGAGCTCCATCCCTGGGTTTCTTTTCTGACAGTTTTATTGAGATAGAATTCACATACCATACAATTCACCCATCTACAGTGTACAGTTCGACGGGGCACAGTGGCTCATGCCTGTAATCCCAGCAATTTGGGAGGCTGAGGCAGGAGGATCGTTTGAGGCCAGGAGTTCAAGATAAACCTGGGCAACATAATGAGACCCCATCTCTACAAAAAATTCGAAACATTAGGCAAGGCACGGTGGCTCACGTCTGTAATTCCAGCACTTTGGGAGGCGGAGGTGGGCAGATCATTTGAGGTCAAGAGTTCAGGACCAGCCTGACCAATATGGTGAAATCCCATCTCTACTAAAAATACAAAAATTAGCTGGGCGTGGTGGTAGGCGCCTGTAGTCCCAGCTACTCAGGAGGGTGAGGCAGGAGAATCGCTTGAACCCGGGAGGCAGAGGTTGCAGTGAGCTGAGATCGTGCCACGGCACTCCAGCCTGGGCGACAGAGTGAGACTCCATCTCAAAAAAAAAAAAAAAAAAAAAACCCATTTAAAACACTAGCCTGGTGTGGTGGCGCATGCCTGTAGTCCTAGCTACTTGGGAGTCTGAGGTGGAAGAATTGCTTGAGCCTAGGAGGTTGAAGCTGCAGTGAGCCATGATCACCCTGCTGTACTCCAACCTGGGCAACAGAATAAGATTCTCCCCCCAAAAATTAAAATTAAATCAAAAATAAAATATAAAGTGTACAATTCAATGATTTTTAGTATATTCACAGAGTTGGGCAACCGTTACTACAATCAGTTTTAGAACATTTTTATCGCCTGAAAATGAAACCCCATACCCTTTAGCTGTCATCCTGCACTTCCCCAACCCTCACTTCAACCCTAAGCTATCATTAATCTACTTTACATCTCTATGGATTTTTACTTCTTCTGAACATTTCAAATAAATGGGATTATACAGTACATGGCCTTTTGTGCCTGGCTTCTTTCACTTAGCATGCTGTTTTCAAGGTTAACCCAGGCCATAGCATGTATCAAGACTTCATTCCTTTGCAAGACTAAAATAACAGCCTTGTATAGCTCTATCACGTTATTCATCCATTCATCAGTTGATGGGCATTTGGGTTGTGTCCACCTTCTTTGGCTGTTATGAATAATACTGCTATGAACATTCACATGCAAGCGTTCTTGCGTCTGTACGTTTGTAGTTATCTTGGATAGGTACATAACTTGGAGTGAAATTGCTGGATCATACAACTCTGTGCTTAACCTTTTGAGGAGCTGCCAGTCTGTTTCCCAAAGCAGATGCACTGTTCTATATTCCCATCATCACGTTTTCTCCCCCACATCCTTGCCAATAGTTGTTACTGCCTGTTTTGGTCTTTTTAATCTCAATCATCCTAGTAGGCGTGAAATGATATTTCATTATGGTTTTAATTTACATTTCCCTGATGGCTAATGACGGTGAGCATCTTTTCACAAGTTTATTGGCCCTCTGCATGTCTTCTGTGGGGAAACGTCTATTTAGATCGTTTACTCATTTTTAAATCGGGTTATTTTTTAATTGAGTTGTAAGAATTCTTTATATACTCTGGATACTAAGCCTTTATCAGATATATGATTTGCAGATATTTTCTCCTGTTCTGTGGATTGCCTTTCACTTTCTTGATGGTGTCCTTTGAAGCACTAACATTTTCAATTTTGATGAAGTCTGTCTTATCTATGTTTTATTGCTGTTGCTTGTGCTTTTATTATCATATCTAAGAAACCATTGCCTAATCCAAGGTCATAAAGATTAACCCCACGTTTTCTTCTAAAGAGTTTTATAGTTTTAGGTCTTTCACCCACTTGTAATTTTTTAAAAATATAATGTGAGGTAGAGAGGCAACTTAATTTTTTGTGTTTGTGGCTATTCAGTTGTCCCAACACCATTTGTTGAAATTCTTTCCCCATTGAATTGTTTTGGCATCCATGCCAAAAATTAGCTGATCACAAAGGTGAGAGTATTTCTGAATTCTTGATTCTATTTCACTGATCGATATGTCTATCCTTATGCCAGCACCACACTGTCTAGATTACCGTAGCTTTGTAGTAAGTTTTGAAATTGGCACATGTGAGTTCTTCAATTTTGTTCTCCTTTTTCAAGATTGTTTTGCCTATTCTAGATCCCTTGTTTTCATATGAATTTCTTTTTTTTTTTTTTTTTTTTTTTGAGACAGAGTCTCGCTCTGTCACCCAGGCTGGAGTGCAGTGGCCGGATCTCAGCTCACTGCAAGCTCCTCCTCTCGGGTTCACGCCATTCTCCTGCCTCAGCCTCCCGAGTAGCTGGGACTACAGGCAACCGCCACTTCGCCCGGCTAGTTTTTTGTATTTTTTAGTAGAGACGGGGTTTCACCGTGTTAGCCAGGATGGTCTCGATCTCCTGACCTCGTGATCCGCCCGTCTCGGCCTCCCAAAGTGCTGGGATTACAGGCTTGAGCCACCGCGCCCGGCCTCATATGAATTTCATAATCAGTTTATTGATTCCTGGTAAGAGGCCAGCTGAGATTTTGATATGGACTACATTGAATCTATAGATACATTTTGGAAGTAACGTCATCTTAACAACATTAAGTCTTCCAATCCACAAATACGGGATATCTTTGTATTTATTTAGAACTGCTTTAATTTCTTTCAACAACATTTTGTATTTTTCAAAAGTATAAGGTTTGTACCTTTTTGTTAAATTTATTCCTAAGTACCTTATTATTTTTGATGTTCCTACAAATAGGATCATTTTTAAATTTCATTTTCAGATTATTCAATGTAAGTGTATAGATGTACAACTGATTTTTTAAATCCTACAACTTTGCTGAACTTGCTTATTAGTTCTAATAGTTTTTTTAAAATGGATTTTGTATATAAAAGACCATGTCATTTGAGAATATTGACAGTTTTACTTATTCCTTTCCAATCTGGATGTCTTTTATTACATTTTCTTCCCTAACTGCCGTGGCTAGAACCTTCAGTACAATGGTGAATAGAAGCAGCAAGAGTGGATATCCTTGTTTTGTTCCTGTTCTTAGGGGGAAAAGCATCCAGTCTTTCACCATTAAATATGATGTTAGCTATGAGTTTTTTGTCTATGCCTTTTATCAAACTGAGTTCTTTATTAGTCTTAGTTTGTTGATTATTTTTATCGTAAAGGGGTGTTGGATTTTGTTAAATGCTTTTTCTGTGTGGATTGATACGTGATGTTTGTCTTTTATCCTATTGATACAATGTACTATATTCATTGATTTTTTTTATTCAACCAACTTTGCATTCCTAAAATAAATCCCACTCTGTCATGGCGTATAATCCTTTTGATATGCTGTTGGAATTGGTGGTTGGTATTTTGTTTTTATTTTTATATTTTAAATTTTTCTTATTTAAAAAAAATTTTCAGGCCAGGCACGGTGGCTCACGCCTGTAATTCCAGCACTTTGGGAGGCTGAGGCGGGCGGATCACGAGGTCAGAAGATCGAGACCATCCTGGCTAACAAGGTGAAACCTCATCTCTACTAAAAATACAAAAAATAGCCGGGCGTGGTGGTGGGCTCCTGTAGTCCCAGCTACTCGGGAGGCTGAGGCAGGAGAATGATGTGAACCCGGGAGGCAGAGCTTGCAGTGAGCCGAGATCGTGCCACTGTACTCCAACCTGGGCGACAGAGCGAGACACTGTCTCAGGGAAAAAAAAAAGAAAAGAAAAAAAATTCAATAGCTTTTAAGGTACAAGTGTTTCAGTAGCTTTTACGGTACAAGTGGTTACATGAATGACTTCTATAGTAGTGAATTCTGAGATTTTAGTGCACTCATCACCCAAGCAGTGTACACTGTACCCAATACGTAGTCTTTTATCCCTCACCCTCCTCCCAATCTCTGCCTCCCGAGTTCCCAAAGTCCATTATATCATTTTGTATGTCTTTGCATCCTCATAGCTTAGCTCCCACTTATAGGTGAGAACCTGAATTCCTGAATTACTTCCTGAATTACTTCACTTATAATAATGGCCTCCAGCTCCATCCAAAGTACTGCAAAATATATTATTTTGTTCCTTTTTAAGGAACAAAATATTAGTACCTTTACTAATTAGTACCTTTACTGGAGCAAAAAATATTCATACTTTTTAGTAGTAGTATTCCATTGTGTATATATACCACGTTTTCTTTATCCACTCATTAGTCGATAAGCACTTAGGTTGGTTCCATATGTTTGCAATCGTGAATCATGCTGCTATAAACACGTATGTGATTTTTTCATATAATGATTTCTTTTCCTCTGGATAGATACCCAGTAGTGGGATCGCTGGATCAAAAGGTAGATCTACTTTTAGTTCTTCAAGGAATCTCCATACTGTTCTCCATAGAAGTTGTACTAATTTGCATCCCCACCAGCAGTTTAGAAGTGTTTCCTTTTCATCACATTCACACCAATATCTATTTTTTTTGACTTTTTAATTATGACCATTCTTGCTGGAGTAAAGTGGTATCTTATTATGGTTTTAATTTGCATTTCCCACTGATGTTGAGCATTTTTTCATATGCTTGTTGGCCATTTGTATATCTTCTTTTGAGAAATGTCTGTTCATGTCCATTGCCCAATTTTTGATGGAATTATTTGATTTTTTTTCTTGCTGATTTGTTTGAGTTCCTTGTTGATTCTGGATATTAGCCCTTTGTTGGAGTCATAGTTTGCAAATATTTCCCCCATTCTGTGGGTTGTCTGTTCATTCTGCTGATTATTTCCTTTGCTGCGCAGAAGCTTTTTAGTTTAATTAGGTTCCATTTATTTATTTTTGCTTTTGTTGCATTTGCTTTTGGAGTCTTAGTCATGAATTCTTTGCCTATGCCAATGTCTAGCAGAGTTTTTCCAATGTTATCTCCTAAAATGTTTATAGTTTTAGGTCTCAGATTTACGTCTTTGATCCATCTTGAGTTGATGTTTGTATAAGGTGAGAGATGAGGATCCAGTTTCATTATTCTACATGTGGCTTGCCAGTTTTCCCAGCACTATTTATTTAATAGGGTGTCCTTTCCCCAGTTAATGTTTTTGTATGCTTTGTTGAAGATCAGTTGGCTGTATTTAGTTTTTTGTCTGGGTTCTCTATCTGTTCCATTGGTCTATGTGCCTATTTTTATATCAGTACCATACTGTTTTGGTAACTGTAGCCTTGTAGTGTAATTTGAAGTCCAGTAATGCTTAGCATTGCTTTGGCTATTTGGGCCCTTTTTTGGTTCCATGTGAATTTTAGGATTGTTTTTTCTAGTTCTGTGAAAAATTATGATGATGTTTTGATGGGAATTGCATTGAATCTGTAGATTGCTTTGGGTGGTATGGACATTTTCACAATACTGATTCTTCCCATCCACGAGCATAAGATGTGTTTCCATTTGTTTGTGTCATCTGTGATTTCTTTCGGCAATGTTCTGTAGTTTTCCTTGTAGAGATCTTTCACCTCCTTGGTAAAGTCTGTTCCTAGGTATTTTAACTGATTGATTGATTGATTGATTGCAGCTGTTGAAAGGGATTGATTTCTTCATTTGACTCTCAGCTTGGCTGTCGTTAGTGTATAGCAGTGCTACTGATTTGTGCACGTTGATTCTGTAACCTGACACTTTACTCAATTCGTTTATCAGATCTAGGAGCCTTTTCAATGAGTCTTTAGGGTTTTCTAGGTATACGATCATATCACCAGAAAACTGTGATAGTTTGACTTCCTCTTTTCCAATTTGGATGCCTTTTGTTTGTTTCTCTTGCCTGACCACTCTGGCTAGCACTTCCAGTATAAATTTTTCTTATTTTTAATTAGACAAAGCCTCACTCTGTACCATAGACTGCATCTGTATTCATAACATATATTGGTCTGTAGTTTTCTCCTTTTTTGTGTTGTCTTTGCCTGGTTTTGGTATCAGGCCTCAAATAATGAGTTGGGAAGTGCCTAAGTTTCTTTTGGACTAAACTGTTGGTCAAACTTATATCTTGATATTTACAACACTCAGAAACAGCCAAAGCCCCGCAAAGTTTATCTGCTGTTCTCAGGTGGAACATGCATCACCATCAGCTGGGCACTGTTCAGAACAAATTCCTGGTTCCTGGGCTCCGGAGACTCTGATTCAGAAAGTCTACAGCAGGCTGGGTACTCTCTATTTCCCTTTTTTTTTCTTGAGATGGAGTCTCACTCTGTTGTCCAGGCTGGAGTGCAATGGCATGATCTTGGCTCACTGCAATCTCCGCCTTCCAGGTTCAAGCGATTCGCCTGCCTCAGCCTCCTGAGTATCACCACGCCCAGCTAATTTTTGTACTTTTAGTAGAGACAGGCTTTCGCCATGTTGGCCAGGCTGGTCTCAAACTCCTGACCTAAGGTGATCCACCCGCCTCAGCCTCCCAAAGTGCTGGGATTACAGGTGTGAGCCACCACAACTGGCCAGTACTCTCTAACAAGCACCCATAAGAGATTCTGAGATGAGCACTCTCTCATTTCCCTTTAAGAAACATTGATAGACTTGCCCAAGCTGACCCAGCTAAGCAGCCAAAGAGGATGGACTAGAAAAGTGATGTTTCTTCACCCAGGAGTCTGAGCTTTTAGCATGTTCATGTCCATAATGAATATCTAAGGCGGAAGCTACAGTATGCATTGTTTCCCAAAATTATTTGTCCACAAAAATCTCTTACCTTTTGGAGAAACACCTCATAGGATTGATGTTTCACAGCATATGCTTTGGGAAGCACTGCCCCAGAATTATGCACATGTCCCTCTGGAGTCTCATGGGGCTTTTTCTCTAAGCACTCACGCACTGTGGCTTGAAGCTGCTTTTGTATGTGTCGCCATCAGTCAGATGTTTATCGGAGCTTTCATTAGGATTAGCTGAGTTAGGCGCTTGCCTCGAGAGCAAAATTTCAGGAGGTGCCAAAAGTCCATAATCAAGATAAATTATTTGGAGGCTGGGTCAACAAGATAGCGC
This sequence comes from Theropithecus gelada, assembly GCF_003255815.1. NCBI lineage: Eukaryota > Metazoa > Chordata > Mammalia > Primates > Cercopithecidae > Theropithecus > Theropithecus gelada. Next base: position 33,664,763 of record NC_037684.1, on the reverse strand, counting down.
ATTGGCAGCCAGTGGAATAAGGAAGGGATACAATGGTGTAGGGGGTGCTTAATACTCATCATGAGTGGAACCAAGAGCCCGGGTCTGTCTGGGTGGGGCAGCAGAGCAGTCAGGCCAGGCATCTGGTCTGTCTCTCCTGTAGAAACTGCTCCAAAGGAGGGGCAGCCCTCTCTCACCTCTTAACTCCCAACCCAGGCACAATACATGGAACACAGGATTATTCACCTCCCTTAGTGCACAGAAATGATGCCAAGTTGACTTACCTCCCAGCTCCTGCTCAAGCATCTAACCCACCGAGCACAAGGAGACTCAGTCAATGCCTGTGGGCAGACAAGGGGCTGGATCTCATCTCGAAAGCGTCCCTGGTCTTTGTGTGGGTGCCTTGCTTTGGATGTGCTCCCAAATCTGACTCGGGGGGAGGGAGGCTGGGTGCCAAAGAGTTTCTGGAAAAAGTTTGTCCTTTTCCTAATACCCTTCCTCTCTGTGTCCAACAGAACTTGACCTCAAATGTGCAAGTTCTAACATTCAAAAAAGCTGGGTTTGGGCCTGATTGGGCTAGTGCTAGATGTTTGTGATTTATGCAATCATCGGGGCTGATTAAGCTCCACAGCTGGGAGGCCTTCAGCCATGACTTTGGGGAAAAAAGAAAAAAAACACAAAACTCTGAAAGCCAAGAGTAGGAACAGCTTCCTGGGCCCACCCTTCAGGCTGGTTCCAGGACACTCCCTTACTTCACCACTACCCACTCATGTATCTCATTAAAAGGGCTTTATAGGTCTCTCTCTTCCTTGGAATTTCCATTTCTTCTTTATTCCAAGAACTATAAAAGCGTCGTCAATTAATCGGTAACCACAGGAATCAGAACAGGGTTCCCTTTAAATAAGTGTGCAAAAGAGTTATTACAGAGGCTCCACGTTGATCTGCTCAAAAGAGGAAATGTTTTCTCTTAGACGACATCTAACTGAAGATAAGCCTCCAGCTGACTACAGAAGATTATTCTCTATGCAACAAAAAGCTGGTTCCCCACGGCCTCTACTTGTCAACACCTCATAAATTTACTTTGAGTTGCTTCATAAGCTCAAAAGTACAGTGATATCTTCTGGGAATTAAGCTTTGTAATAACTCGATTGTGTTAAACAAATAAACTTCAGAAGGCAGGGCAAGCTAGACCCCAGGGAAGCTACCCGGATGTGTGGCCTTGAGGGTTGCTGGAAGGCAGGTTCTTAGGGACTGCGTCCCTAGCTCTAGGATGCTGGCTCTCAAATGAATATCATTTCACAGAGCCGGAGCTGAGACCTAGGGTGAGAGAGGGGGTGATTGGTCCATGTTCACAGAGTGGCAAAGCTCAGGTTAGGATCTGGGCGTTGTTGCCAGATCCTCTTTCTCTTTCCCTACCGACCTCCAGGGTCCAGCCCCTCCGCTCTGCTCCCCACCCTCCTAGGAGGGCAGGAAAGAATCTGACAAGGCTGGGAGCAGTGGCTCACACCTAAAATCCCAGCACTTTGAGAGGCCAAGACGGGAGGATCACTTGAGGCCAGGAGTTCAAGACCAGCCTTGCCAACATAGCGAGACCCCATCTCTATTTTTAAAAAAAGTAGAAAAAAAAAGGAAAGAATCTTACCGCTGCCCAATGGAACATGTGTAGGAATGAGATTCAGCCATTTTCTCTCCTCAGCCAGTCTCTGAATTTTAACTAATTTATCTCTATTGAGCTATGAAAGTCTTTGGGTTGTGTCAAAAGGATTTCAGGCAGGGAGGGAGCAACTGGTGAGAAGTTAGGAGGCTACTGAAGTCACACCTGGAGTAAAACAGAAGTTCTCACTCCAGACTGCACAGTAGAATCACTGGGGGTCATTTTTTTGTTTCGTGTGTGTGTGTGTGCGTGTGTGTGTGTGTGTGAAGCACCTGTCTGCTATTGAAACGGGGGTCATTTTTAAAATCCCAAATGTGCAGACCACACCCCAGACCAATTACATATAAATCTCTGAGGTGGAGCCCCAGACTTCAGGTTGGAGTGCAGTGGCACTATCATGGCTCCCTGCAGCCTTGACTTCCTGGGCTCAAGAGATCCTCCCACCTCACCCTCCCAAGTAGCTAGGACTACAGGCACAAGCCACCACACCGGGCTAATTTGTTGTTGTTTATTTTTTTGTAGAGATGGGGTCTCACTATCTTGGCCAGTCTCAGGATTTCTTAAAGCTCCCTAGTGATTCCAACAAGCAGCCAAGTTCCAGAACCATGGAGTAAAACCATTCTAGGTCGGGCACGGTGGCTCTTGCCTATAATTCCAGCACTTTGGGAGGCCGAGGCGGGCAGATCACAAGGTCAGGAGTTCAAGACCAGCCTGGCCAACAGGCTGAAACCCCCTACTCTACTAGAAATACAAAAATTAATGTATTAATATATGGTGGTGCACGCCTGTAGTCCTAGCTGCTTGGGAGGCTGAGGCAGGAGAATCACTTGAACTCGGGAGGCAGAGGTTGCACTGAGCCAAGATCTTGCCGCTGCATTCCAGTCTGGGCAACAGAGTGAGACTCCATCTCAAACAAACAAAAAACATTCTAAACCCGATGAAGCCAAAAAGGGGTGGGATAGTTGTGGTTGTGGTGATGAATGCCCACCATTTATGTAGACAAAGCTGTGTGATCTTGGGCAAATCACTTAATCATCTGTAAAGTGAAGATGATTCCATAACCTCCCTCATAGGGTTATTATAGGGTTGAATGGGACAATGCTTGTAAGGCCCTGACACAGTGCCTGGCACACAAAAAACACCCAAGAACTTTAGGATTTTGCCTATTATTTTAGAGTTTACAGTGATGTTTTCTATGCAGTATCTCAAAATTATGCCTTACTTCCTCAATTATAGGGGTGCACACTTTTGCATTTTAACATCTTTAAAAGTGTAATGCATCTTATCACAGACAGTGTCTTATATTCAGCGACGTGTAGTAACATGACCCTCACCTGCACCAAGCACTGTTCTAAGAGTTTTATGTTAATTACCTCCTTTAACTCTCACAATATCCCTATGAGAAGAGGATGATTATACCCATCCCCATTGAAGAGATTGGTAAACTGAGGCCCAGAGTGAAGTGCCTTGCCTGTGTTCCCACAGTCAGTGGCAGAACAGGGATTAACCCTGGGTTGGGCTCTAGAGTCTGTTCTCCTAACCACTCTGCTATATAGCAGGTCATGGAAACTGAAAGGCAGGTTAGGTGAGCAGAGTCACCCAGCTGGGATTTGAATCCATGACACCAAAACCACCATGCTTGTTCCCTATCCTACTTCTGACTTGAGGCCAATTCCCCACTGTAGCCGGGAGATAAGACCACTTGTGGCTGTCAGTGTGTCTGCACAGAGGAGGAGCTGAGACCGAGGGTGAGAAAGAGGGTGATTTGTCCATATTCACATGGTGGCAAAGCTGGGGTTAGGATCTGGGTGTCAATGCCAGAGTCTCTCTCTCTTTCCCTACCCACCCCCAGGGCCTAGCCCTCTGCTCTGCTCCCCACCCTCCTAGGAAGGCAGGAAAGAATCTGACAAGGCTGGGCACAGTGGCTCACAACTATAATCCCAGGACTTTGAGAGGCCAAGATGGGAGGATTGCTTGATTTACATACCCTGCCTGGTCTGCCTGGCTGGTGCCCCTCTCTTCCTCTCCCCTCTTCCTGTGCTAGCCGCATCCCCTCTCTTGCCAACCTCCATAGCGAACCACTAGGGTATATTCTCTGACCCATCTGATATGATTTTAGCCAGTGTCAACAGCAGGGATGAATTATTTCCTGCCATCCCAAGGCACATCGGGCCCCCTGCCTCACACGCGTTCTGCTCACTGTGCATCTGCCTGTACGATGGATCCTGGGCCCTCACCCTCACCATCCCAGCACAAGAGGGGGTCTCCTCATAGTGGCTCCTATCCCTTCAGCGTGTACTGTGCCCTGCCCGGCATTCTACTAAGTGGTGCATGTGCACTGCCTCAGTTTCCCCACAGCTGCCCCGTGGGCCCAGTGGAATAATTACCCCCACTTTGAAGGTAACAAGCCTGAGGGACTCAGGCTGAGCAGCTTGCTGAGATGGAACATGAACCCAGGTCCGTGTGACTTCCACACCCGTCTTCCAGGAAATATTTGTGGAATCCATTATTTTATTACATTACAATATTAATCCATACAATAATGGGTTCAGCAAATATTTATTGGGCTCCTCTTGTGGGCTGGCTGAGCTGGGCATAGTGTGGTGAGCAGAGCAGGGTGAGTCTCAGCCTTCAGGGAGCTTACAACCCACTGTGCCGATGGACTCGATTTGGAGACTCGCACCCGGATGCGGTGCATCTTCAGATGCAGAGGGCCGTGGAGGAGGCCAGCGGGAGGCTGGAGCTGGGAGGAACCGCGGAGTCTGCTTCAGCAGAGTGGCACGAAGTGCGGAGGGGAGGCCTGGAGAAGGAGCCAGCTTACCTTCAGGAGTCAAGGGGGCAAGACCCTGCTGGGATGGGAGGGCCTTGAGCAAGCGTCCAGCCGCGCCCCCTTCACCCCTACTGGAAGAGCCACAGGATGCCCCAGAGCGAGAGCACAGGCAGAGCCCTGACAGGATCCAAGTCGAGTCATTAAGAGACTCTCCCGCTGGGTGGATCCACTGGCAGTCTTAGCACCCCACAAGATCCCATCCTCCTCTGGCAAAGGAGGGGTCATCCCCCAGTTCCACGGCAGATGGGGCAGAGGACTGTATTTGTCATCCAGCTCCAGCTCAGATTCTTAGGAAATAACAAAGTAACAAGAGATCAGAGAGGTCTAACTCAGCCAGAGGCTCTGGAAGATTTTAATCAGAAACAGCACAGAAGTTAAAACGTTAACCCAAACCATCCCTGCCAGAGAGAAATTCAGTCTGTCCCAGAAGTTCTTTAAAAAGGGTTCTCCATGCACTACACGGTACACAGTCGTCAGTTTCTGTGCTTAAATAATACTCATGGGCTATGAATCCTTCTTCACCCTAAGCCTAAATCTTCTTTACTGGAATCTAACTTGAATACCAGCTTCTCACTATATTTCTATTTATGAGATAATGTATATTTGAAGATGGTAAATTGTTTTCCAATACAAACTTAAAAATTACACCCGTTAGGCCGGGAGCGGTGGCTCAAGCCTGTAATCCCAGCACTTTGGGAGGCCGAGATGGGCAGATCACGAGGTCAGGAGATCGAGACCATCCTGGCTAACCCGGTGAAACCCCGTCTCTACTAAAAAAATATAAAAATCTAGCCAGGCGAGGTGGCGGGCCCCTGTAGTCCCAGCTACTCGGGAGGCTGAGGCAGGAGAATGGCATAAACCCGGGAGGCGGAGCTTGCAGTGAGCTGAGATCTGGCCACTGCACTCCAGCCTGGGCGACAGAGCAAGACTCCGTCTCAAAAAAAAAAAAAAAATTACACCCGTTGCAGTGGCTCACGCCTGTTAATCCCAGCACTTTGGGAGGCTGAGGTAGGAGGATGGCTTGAGGCCAGGAGTTTGAGACCAGCCTGGGCAACATGGCAAAACCCCTTCTCTACTAAAAGTTTTAAAAATTAAAAATTCCAGGCATGGTGGCACACACCTATAGTCCCATCTACTCAGGAGACTGAGGTGGAAGGATCGCTTGAGCCCAAGTGTCAAGGCTGCGGTGACCTATGATCGGGCCATTACACTCCAGCCTGGGAAACAGAGTGAGACCCTGTCTCAAACAAACAAACAAACAAACAAACAACTTAAAAAAGTTGTGGCTCACACCTACAATCCCAGCACTTTGAGGGGCCAAGGCAGGCGGATCATTTGAGGTCAGGAGTTCCAGACTAGCCTGGCCAACATGGTAAAACCCTGTCTCTACTAAAAATACAAAAAAAAATTACCTGGGCATGGTGGTGCATGCCTGTAATCACAGCTAATGGGTAGACTGAGGAAGGAGAATCGCTTGAACCCAGGAGGCCAGGGTTACAGTGAGCCAAGATCACGCTACTCCACTCCAGCCTGGGTGACAGAATGAGACTTTGTCTCAAAAAAAAAAAAAAAAAGTAAAAAGTAAGGATGACCCTAGAGCTCTGATGTAAAATGGCGGGGTTATCTTAAACCACTTTGCTCCTTTGGTTCTGTTGCCACTGAGACAGCCAGTGAGGAGGACCAGGGGCACAGGAAGGAGGGTGCAGCTGCAGTAGAGCCAAGGAGGCAGGGACCAGGTCCTGCCCCAGCTCTAAGCAGGGCAAAGACAGGAGCCCAGATGCCCAGGGACCCCTGTGAACCACCAGTCAGCACATCCCAGAAAGGTCCTGAGGCTTCCAGAGTCACTCCAGTCCTTGTCACCTACCTTGTCACAAGAACCATCACACAAACACACACACACACACGCACACACACACACTGACTGGCATGAACATTTTGGGGTGTCAGATGTAACATTGCCAACTGAGGGTAGGCTTGACAGATCTAAACGCTTTTCCCAGCTCTGTCCTTTTTAGCTGTGTGACCTTGGACAGGTACCTAACCTTTCTGATGGCTGGTATACTCTCTGGGAGAATGGGGTGAATAATCACACAAAACAACCCTTGTGGGGTAGTTGTGAGGACTGATGGAGTCGTGGAGCCAAAGTGGCTTGTGAACTGGACTAACATGATGTATTAGATTCATGACTGCCTTGGGTCTGACCCTGAGCAGGAGTCCAAGAGGGACAGGTAGGAGAGGAGAAAGAAGTGAAAGGTGTGGCAGCCCTGGAAATGTCCCTAAGCCCCAAAGCTAGGCACCTTGCTGCTGTTGGGGTCTCTGCCAGCGTCTGAGGCTCGCATACGTGGTGAAAACAGTCAGGGGTTATCTGGGTCAGGCCCTGGGCCTGATACTTTTCATGGGATCATCTCAAAAGAGCATGAGGGCCGGGCGCAGTGGCTTATGCCTATAATCCCAGCACTTCAGGAGGCCAAGGCAGGAGCCTCACTTGGGGTCAGGAGTTCAAGACCAGCCTGGCCAACATGGTGAAACCCCATTTCTGCTAAAAATACAAAAATTAGCCAGGCATGGTGGCATGTACCTGTAGTCCCAGCTATTTGGCAGCCTGAGGCAGGAGAATCACTTAAACTTGGGAGGTAGAGGTTGCAGTGAGCCAAGATCATGCCACTGCACTCCAGCCTGGGAGACAGAGGGAGACTCCATCTCAAAACAAAACAAAAGAAAGCACCAGCAGGCAAGCATTTTCGTTATCCCATTCTACAGAAGAGGAAACTGGGGCTTGGGGAGGTTCAGTTTCTAGGCTGAGCTGGCATTCCCCTGGGTGCTAATGGCCGTGCTGCATGGCTGTGTGGGGGTACATGGCTCCTGCAGGATACGAAAGCGTTAAAATGTTCCCCCCACGGGGCCAAATTCTCCATTAGACACAGGCGGCACACTGACACTTTTGAGGCCCCGTGAAAATGTTGTTGGTGGTGGTTTTTTTTTGAGACAGGATCTCATTTTGTCGCCCAGGCTGGAGTGGAGCAGTGCAATTGCAGCTCAGTGCACCCTCCAACACCCCGAGCTCCGGTGATCCTCCCACCTCAGCCTCCCAAGTCTGGGACTACAGGATTGTGCCACCACAGCTGGCTAAGTTTTGCATTTTCTTGTAGAAATGGGGTTTTGCCATGTTGCCCAGGCTGGTCTTGAATTCCTGGGCTCAAGCAATCCACCCGCCTTGGCCTCCCAAAGTGCTGGAATTACAGGCGTGAGCCACGGTGTCTGGCTGAAAATGTTTTAATTTTATTTTATAATCAGAAGAAATGTTGAACAGAATAATAATCAACATATAATCATGAATCCAGCTTGGGTTATATTCATCTTTATACCAACACAGTTGCATAATATACTTTTTAATATTTTTCTGTGGAGGAAGGGGCCCACGAACGCAAAAGGCGGATGTGGCTCTGGTGCCCCAGGGCTCTGTCTCCACATGGGAGAGAAAAGTCAGGAGCTCCTTCTCTGCCTCCCCACCTCACCGCTGCCTCCCAGCCCCGGGTCTGGCTCAGCAAGGCCAGGCCAGACCAAGTCCAGCCGACTGAGCCAAAGCCCGGAGGGCAGCCCAGTCACCCCGGCTTAGCCTACAGAGTCCCCACCCCACACCCTGTCCCAGGTTCTTCTCCCAGAGCCCCCTGCCATCCCAGCATCCTTGCAGCCCAGAGCTGAGGAAGGGAGTGTTCTGATTCCTGGCAGTGCCCAGCTTCCTGTTTTTCTCCAAGTGGACGAGGTCAGGCTGCTGGAAAGGGACATGGGGGCCATTTGTGGGCCAACAGATCCCAGCCGTGTAGATGAACTCAGCAGCTAAGGGAGGAGCAGGGAAGCTGCACTGGGCCCCTGAGCCCCCACTGTCCACCCAGAGGGCCCTCTCCTCCTGACACCCCCGCAGACTCCGGCAGATCCTCACACACCTCTGCAAGGCCTCCTTGTTCTCTCTGACCTCCGGAGCTTCAATTTGCTCATCTGTGAAACAGTGAGCGGGCTTCTGCAAGTGCCTGCCTACCTGCTCCGGGGATCTAAGCCAGACTGCGAGTGGGGTGGGAAGGGCTCTGCCAGCCACCAAGCAGTGAGGCTGGTGACGGGAGCTGCAAGAATCACAACTGCGTCTGTTTACCGCACCCCTGCCCTGTGCCAGGCCCTTCCCCTGTGCAGTTTCAGCTTCATCATGGCCTTATGAGGATGGACTTCTTATTTCTATTTTGTGACTGAGGAAAATGAGGCCGAATGCCTCACCTGTGATCACAGGGATAGCAAATGACCAATATCAGGCCTGGGCCCACACCACAGCCACCTCCCTCCTCACACTGCTGCTGTGGACAGTGCTGTCTCAGAACCTGGTGAATACAGGTTTGGTGGGAGGATCATAGGATCCTGACCCAAGTGCATGAGAGATTACTTCATGGGGAAGATAAGATGCTTCACCAGAAGGGGCCAAAAGACACCAGGGATTATATCTGTAATTCCAGCGACTGCGGAGGCTGAGGTGAGAGGATCACTTGAGGCCAGGAGTTCCAGGCTGCAGTGAGCTATGATCACACCCGCCTGGGTGATAGAGCAAGACCCTGATTTTATTTTATTTTATTTTATTTTATTTTATTTTATTTATTTTATTTTATTGAGACGGAGTCTCACTCTGTCACCCAGGCTGGAGTGCAGTGGCCCAATCTCAGCTCACTGTAACCTCTGTGTCCCAGGTTCAAGTGATTTTCCTGCCTCAGCCTCCCAAGTAGCTGGGACTACAGGCCTGCACTACCACGCCTGGCTAATATTTTTATTTTAGTAGGGACGGGGTTTCACCATGTTGGCCAGGCTGGTCTCGAACTCCTGACCTCAAGTGATCCACCCGCCTTGGCTTCCCAAAGGGCTGGGATTACAGGCGTGAGCCACCGTGCCCAGCCATGACACTGACTCTTAAGAAAAAAAAGAGCCAACTCAGAGCCTTCAGCCTCCCCCTGCCCCACCAACACACACAAACACACCCCACCGTCCATTCAACACGATTCATTGCACACCTCAGGATGCCTTTCGGGAATTCTGCAGCCTTCTGGGGAGGTGGAGTCAAACTATTCAAGTTCAAATTCCAGCTCTGCCAGTTACCAGCTCCCAGGCTTTGGGCAAGTTTCATAACCCACTTTGCCTCAGCCTCCACTGTAGAGTGGGGATAATAACAGCTCTGACCTCCTAGGAATTAAGGCGTGCATTAATCAATCATGTCCAATGTCATCATCAGCATCCTCTCCCCCTCCTCCCTCTCAACCCCTCTTGCCTGACTTGGCCTCTCTCTTTTCTTCCACTTGCCTCTGCCCTCTTCTCTCTCCTGTGAACTCCTCCCTCATCCCTTCCAGGCCCTTTCCTGAGATGGAGAGCGGCCACCCCAGAAAAGGAGGCTCAGGCCAGGAGTACACGAGGCCATGGCCAAGGGAGGATCCACGTGGAGGAGGCACCCACCAGAGGGGGCAGGGCCCCGTCCTGCAAAGGGCCCAAGTAAACCGCTTAGCCTCCTTTCCCGCTGAGCCCCCTGGGGTCTGAGAGGAGGGCCTAGGGGTCATTCTCCTGCTCACTCTAAACCCAAGGACTCAGACCCAGCAGCCAGAGATCCAAAAGGGAGAACAACAGGCAGCTGAGTCACACAGAAGCTGGCTTTTCATCCGGATGACCTTGAGCATGAACAAGAAATGATGGGGAATGGAGCCTCCCCTGTCCAACAGAAAGCAAGCCTAGGTCAGCCTGCCCTTAAGCTCAGCGACTTTTGGGATATAGGAAAATAAAACAAGAGTTCAGTGCCTGATACATGAGTAGGTGCTCAAGAAATACTTGTTGAATGAATAAATGACTCCACATGGGGCTAAGGTGTTGGAGATGGGAGCAGACAAGGAGTGCTAACAGCCACATTGGCCACACTGAATGTGGACCAAGATGGTAGCTTCCAGGGTAATACTTGCAGCTAACCCTGGCAGAGCACGGCTCTAAATGCCTTACGCATGGCGACTGATTACTTCTCCTAAAACACCTTATGATAGTTCTATTATCATCACCCCTGTTTTACAGACAAGGAAACTGAGGCATAGAGACATCAAGAAGCTGACCCAAGGTTACAGAAACCCAGGCGCTCTGGCCCAGAGGCCATGCTGTTAACCCCTGTGCTCCCCTGCTTTCAATGTTGTTCTGAAGAGGGAATATCCTGAGCTTTCAGCTCATGTGCTCATCTCTTGGTTCAGATACCATGTTTTTGGCTTCCCTGGAGTTTTCTCAGTGTACATGCTCTACCTGGGTCTCCGTCTGTGGTCTGTCTCTGCTGTTGTTTTACTGCTGTCTCTGCCTTTTCAGCAGATCCATGCTGTTGGCTACCTGGGTTCAAATTCAAAACAATGTCAGCAGTTAAGAGAGAGATGGTGGTGGTTTGCACCAAGATGGAGGTGTTGAAGACAGAGAAAGGGAATGGTTGGGCTCTGTTTTGGAAGTAACAGTGAAAGGACTGCCTGATAGTTTGGACGTATGGGGTGAGAATAATAATTATACCCACCTCACCACAAATTAAGGAATAGAATGCATGGAAAATGGGTGATAGAATGCATATGAAGTAGGTGATGTAGCATGTGATAGCCACGACTGGTTCTATAAAGCAAAGAAGCCAGGCATGGTGGTGCACACCTATAATCCCAGCACTTGGGGAAGCCGAGGCAGGAAGATCACTTGAGCCCAGGAGTTTGAGACCAGCCTGGGCAACATAGTGAGATCCCGCCTCTAAAAAAAAATCAAACAATTAGCTGGGTGTGGTGATGCACACCTGTAGTCCCAGCTACTCGGGAGGCTGAGTTGGGAGGATCCCTTGAACTCAGGAGTTTGAGGCTGCAGTGAGCCATGATGGCACCACTGCACTCTGGCCTGGGCAACAGAGCGAGAACCTGTTTAAAAAAGAAAAAAAGGAAACAGGTGAGAGAAAGGAGGAGAGATAGCCATGAAGAGGTTGCAGGTTGAGCAAGCCCTGGGCTTGTTCCTGTTGCTGGGAGCTTTCTGCCACCCCACATTTGTGCAGGATTCCAGCTGAAACTCCCAGCCGGGTGTTCTTGCTGTAGGTACTTGAGCCAGTCCTGGCAAACACCTATTACCTGGACATAATTATCAACGTGCTTCTGTGGCAGATGCTAGGAAGCGCCACCCAAATCCTTGGCTATCGGCAATGGGAAGATGCCTGCAGCTGTCAACCTTCTTTGAAGACTGTCTCAACTGAGAACAGCCTCACCCAAGGTCATACCTCCTTCCAGAGGTAGCCAGTATCCAGTGACTCATCGACACGATGGTATGAAGGCCAGGCCTCCTCACGCCAACCAGAGATGAAGCTGAAGGGCTGTCTCAGCCGAAGGTGCCCCGTGGGGTTGGCTGAGGCCTTCGTTGAGACTCCATCACATCCCAACATCTCCCTCTGCTCAGTCTTGCTTTGGTCCCTTCCTTTTCACAGGTGTTGATCCCCAAGGCCTCCTAATCAACTTTCTGCACACTAATCTCCATTTCAGAATCTGCTTCCTGGGGAACTCAACTGGCAACCAGCACTTTTACTCCCAAAAGGCATCCCAGTTAGGATAATAAGTTATACCATCACCCCAGCTCTATGCGACCTACCAAGTCACAGTGTTTGTCACTACTTGCTGTAATTACTTATTTAATGACACTAGACTGGGAACTGGAGGAGGCAGGAAATGTGTAGGCCTCATTCCCAATCATGCAGAACCCAGGGCCTGTCACAGCAGGTGCCCAGTAAACATTTGGTGAATGGATGAATAAACCACCTTATCTAAGCATTTAGAGACCAGGGCAGCTCCAGGGAGAGGAGGAGGAGGAGGAAGCTATGAACAGTGAAAACGAAGAAAGCAGCCGCCAGACAGGTGCATCCACACCTCCATCCCAATCAACTGCCCTTGCTGGTGGCTCCCCCTGGGTGGGCCTGGCATATGGGGAGGACTCAGTCAGGCTCCTTCACTCGTTCATGTAATACCTATTGAGCCCTTCCCCTGTGCCAAGCCCAGTGCGGGACGCTGGTGTCCAGAGGTGAGTCTAACCCAGGCCTCCATCCCCCAGGACCTCACAGGTTAGAAGGGGAGGCACATGTGTGAACGATTATGACATAGTATGAGAAGTCGACAGTATACCAAGGCTACCCTTGATTTTTATTTTAGCAAGATTTCACCTGCACTAACAGTGGGTAGAGGGAGGAAATGGGATCCCTGGATTTGTCTGCAACCTCAGGAGTGGTTCCGACCCCAAGTTTGTAAGAATCCCACCCCTGCTGGTGTTCCCTGGCTCCCGCCTCCTGCTCCTGATCCCTTCTTCTCCTGCCTTTTACTGAAATCCATCAGTCCTGCAGCCCAGGCCAGGCTCACAGTGCCTTCCAAGGTGGCAATCACCTAATCATATTAATAAAAATGGCTGTGGGGCCAGTTGTTCCCTCCTATGTAAAGTTCATGTTTTAGAGATGGCTTTCCAGAGATTGTGGCCTTAGTTTCGTTGCCTACTCCAGACCAGGTGGGCAGATAGTTTGATCCTGGTTGGGAAGAGAACCTGACTTGTAGACTCGCCCAACCTCTGCTCAGCAGGCAGGCAGCCACTCACCCAAGTGGCTGAGATTCCCAGGAATCTCAGCTCAGCTCCTGGAGGAAATCTGGAGCCAGCCTGGGGAGCTGGCAGTGCCCAGGAGAGCTGGCAGGCCCAGCCACTTGTCTACCCACCCTCCTCACCTCCCATTCTCATGTCCTGTTCATCAGAAGGGCCCTTGGCTGCCACGGGAAGCTCACCCACAAAGCAGAATTCCAGGAACTCCAGGCTGAGCAGACTCCTGGCTGCTTTCTCAGTTCCTTTTGTTTCTTAAAGGTCTCTGGTGCCAGAGCTCAGCCCCCTGACCTTCCAGGCAGAACCCTGACTGGTTGTCTCTGCACTGCTCCCTCCCTCCCCCACAATTACACTTCTCCCTTCCTGGGGCTTCTGAGACTCCTAGAAGGTCACCACTGGAAAGGACCGTATAGATAGCAAAAGAGGAAGCTGCGAGGCCCTTCGGAGAGCCTCTATTTAACCACTCCCACCTGCCAGAGTCCCCAGTCTCCACAAGAGTAGTCATTAATTGGGCCCCAAGTGGTGTGGGCCACTCTTTTGTCCCTGGACCCTTTCCGTAGGTGATGACATAAAAAGATTTAACTTTAACTGCCCTAAAAAAGGGTAGTGGGGGTGGGTGCCAGTAACTCATCACATAGCCCAGGATGTGAAGGGAAAAAGCAGAGCCCGCCATCTGTAAATTATATGCCAATTATACAGGGGAGTAGTATGCAGTCTTTGCAAGGAATGAGGCAGCTCTATATGTACTACATGGACCTCTAGCAGCACAGGGGATACAGAAGTTTCTAGAAGAATGAAGGAATACCTGGAGGGGCTGCTGACTCAAGCGTCTGAGTGCCAAGTAATGGGAACATTGAGTGGAGGAGACTCCAGGCAAGAAGGGGGTGATCTCTTTGGAGAATTTAGGAGGAGGCTTTCCTTAGCCTGTGATTTGTCCTGTAATTAGGGTGACGCAGCAGGCTTGGCCAAGTGTATATAAGTGCTATTTGGGGGTAGGATCACTTTATCCCCTTTCCACTCCCCCACTGCCACTCCTCTCCCTCGAGCCACAGAGAAGAGCCCTAGGTAGGATGGACCATGTCCTGCCTTCTTGCAAAATGTCTATCCATCGAGTTCTTCACTGGGAAAAATTAAATGCATTAGTACAGCTATTCTCAAAGTGTGGTCCTGGTACTCCCTGGAAGTCCCCAGGACTCTTTCAGGGGGTCCATGAGGTCAAAACTATTTCCATAGTAATGCTAAGTTATTATTTACCTTTAATGCCCTTTTGTGGAATTTTCCAAAGACCACATGCTATAGGACATCACAACTGATTGAATGGAGATCTGTAAATGCCACTGTCTTACATTAAGCTAGATTAAAGGAATTTGCAAAACATAAAACAATGCCACTGTCTTCACTAATTATTTTTTATTTTGCTAAATAGCTAATTTCAAAAAGAATGTTTGTATTCATATGTAATGGGTTTGTTATTAGTATTTTTAATGAAGGCATTTTAAAAAAATTTCTGAGTTTTAATTTCCCATATTGTAAACATCAATAAAAATTCCAGCGGTGCACTGGAGTCTGCTTGCACTGGCTTGGGAAAGTTGACTGTGCATATGTCTTCCCATTTCACATTCAGTGATGTTAGGTTGGTATATTGAAATCAGCCATGGTGGGCCAGGCACAGTGGCTCACGCCTGTAATCCCAGCACTTTGGGAGGCCAAGGCAGGTGGATCACCTGAGGTCAGGGGTTCAAGATGCCTGTAGTTCCAGCTACTTGGAAGCCTGAGGCAGGAGAATCTCTTGAATCCGGGAGGCGGAGGTTGCAGTGAGCCGATATCGCACCAGTGCACTCCAGCCTGGGCGACAGAACAAGATTCTGTCAAGAAAGAAAGAAAGAAAGAGAGAAAGAGAGAAAGAGAGAAAGAGAGAGAGAGAGAGAGAAAGAGAGAGAGAGAGACAGAAAGAAAGAAAGAAAGAGAGAGAGAGAGAGAGAAAGAAAGAAAGAAAGAAAGAAAGAAAGAAAGAAAGAAAGAAAGAAAGAAAGAGAGAGAGAGAGAAATCGGCCGTGGTGGAAGTATTTACACCATGGAAATTGGTAAGTGCTACAAATTAGGACTTTTCAGCAGAGAACCAATTGCTAAACATGTACCATCACACCATCGGATATCATCTATGTAAACAAAAGCTTTTTGGAGTCCTCAAAAAAATGTATGAACAAGTCAAAAAGCTTGAGAACCACTGAGCTGGTACTTATAAAAATGTTTAAGTCAGGCCAGGCATGGTGGTTCATGCCTGTAATCCCAGCTCTTTGGGAGGCCGAGGCGGGCGGATCATGAGGTCGGGAGTTCGAGACCAGCCTGGTCAATATGGTGAAACCCCACCTCTACTGAAAATACAAAAAATTAGCTGGACGTGGTGGCAGGCACCTGTAATCCCAGCTACTCGGCAGGCTGAGGCAGGAGAATCACTTGAACCCAGGAGGTGGAGGTTGCAGTGAGCCAAGACCGTGCCACTGCACTCCAGCCTGGGCAACAGAGCAAGACTCCATCTGAAAAGAAAAAAGAAAAAGTTTAAGTCAGGGCCTGGTACATAGTAGGTCCTCAGTCATTAATTGAGAGCTCCACTAGATTTCAAAACTCAAGGACTTGCCCTCTAATGGATGGCCTTACTTTTTGTTGTCTCTTATTTCTCAGGCTCCCAGGTGCTCCTTCAGTTGCTTTGGAGCCCTGCTTGCTCCCATCTACTCCCTCTCCATTCAGCTCTGGTCCCTCTTACCGCCCGCCTCAAAGGTACTCTGCCCAGGGCCCAGAGGCAGCACCCACTGTCCAACCTGTGCCGCAGAGAAAGCCAACAACCACAGCTAGAGACTTACTACCACCTACTCGACCTAAAGAGCACATTTGTGAAATGCCCCTTGTTTACCTTTCCAACCACCAAGCTAATTGTTTGTGTCTTTAGCTAACAAGCTGTGGGTGATTACAGCCCCACTGGTGGTTGTGGGCACTGTTCAGAAGCTTCTGGCTTTGAGATCTCCTCGAAGGCTTACTTGGGCTTGGTTGTTTCATCACATTATATTTTTAGAGAATTACTGGGCAAGCCTCAGCCTGATTATGAAAATCTGACTAAGGGTGTTGCTTCAAGGCCCCCAGGAGGAGCATCTCCAACCCCCTCCAGAGCCAGCAATGACAAAGAGAGCAGGGCCTTTGGGGGATTCAAAGTGAAAGAGATCTTCTAAGAGAATGCAAATTGGTGACAGTTCATGAAAGCAAAACAAAGCACCCAGCGCAGTGGCTCACATCTGTAATCCCAACACTTTGGGAGGCCAAGGCAGGCGGATCACAAGATCAGGAGTTCGAGACTAGCCAGGTCAACATGGTGAAACCCCATCTCTACTAAAAATGCAAAAATCACCAAGGCTTGGTGATGTGCACCTGTAATCCCAGCTACTCGGGAGGCTGAGGCAGGAGAATCACTTGAACCTGGGAGGCAGAGGTTGTGGTGAGCCGAGATCACGCCACTGCACTCCAACCTGGTGACAGAGCGAGACTCCATCTCAAAAAAAAAAAAAAAAAAAAAAAAAAACCCACAAAGCAAAATTTTCATGACCAGGAGCTCCAGGAAATCTAAGCATAAGAATCACCAAACAAGTAGTAAACAATAATAAATGATAAGCAAATCAGCTGCCTAGGAAGAATTATGGAGGTGAGAACGTTTCAACACCAAAGATGAGTGAAGATACAAAAATAAACATCAAATACAATATAACGAGCCTAACCTTTTCTCCTTGCTTGTTTAATCTGATTATTTCCTAACCTCACTTATTTGACTATCACCTTTGTGGGTTTTTTCCATATCTGAATTCCACCTATGTTATTAATTTACTTAACATTCTTCTCTATATTGACTCCTTTTTTTTTTTTTTTATTTTACTTAAATTATTCTGAGGCTGGGCACGGTGGTTCACGCCTGTAATCCCAGCACTTTGGGAGGCTGAGGTGGGAGGATTGCTTGAGTCCAGTTGTTGGAGACCAGCCTGTGCAACATAATGAGACCCTGTCTCTACAAAAAATAAACAAAATTAGCCAGGCATGGTGGTGCATGCCTGTAGTCCCAGCTACTCGGGAGGCTGAGATGGGAGGATTGTTTGAGCCAAGGAAGTTGAGGCTGCAGTGAACCATGATGGTGCCACTGCACTCCAGCCGGGGTGACAGAGAGAGAGCTTGTCTCAAAAAAAAAAAAAAAAAAAGAATAAGTTTAAAAAATTGTTTTGAAAGGAACCTGAGTATTTTAAAGGGAACCTTCATATTTTGACTATAGATGGAAAATCAATAACTTTTGCTATATAAAAATAAATCCAGCAACAACCAAACATTGTTATTCAACTCTAGCTAGGCTCTGTGGCCTGTCATATACTCTAAACCTAAGGCCAGCACTTTCTGTCTTAAAGAAATTTACAAGTGTCAGAGAGAAATACATTAAAGACATATTGGCACTCAGCCAGGTGTGGTGGCTTATGCCTGTAATCCCAGCACTTTGGGAGGCCCAAGGCGGGTGGATCACTTGAGATCAGGAGTTTGAGACCAGCCTGGCCAAAATGGTGAAACCCCATCTCTACCAAAAATACAAAAATTAGCCGGGCTTGGTGGCACACGCGCCTGTAATCCCAGCTACTTGGGAGGCAGAGGCAGGAGAATCACTTGAACCCAGGAAGGTGGAGGTTGTAGTGAGCCAAGATTGCGCCACTGCACTCCAGCCTGGACAACAGAGCGAGACTTGGTCTCAAAAAAAAAAAAAAAAAAGACATATTGGCACCAGAGTGAGCCTTTCTACTTGACTTAATTAGAAGGATTGAAAGTGTGACCCACTTCTAGGAGTTTTTTTTGTTTTTTTTTTGTTTGTTTGTTTGCTTTTTGGAGACGGAGTCTCGCTCTGTCGCCCAGGCTGGAGTGCAGTGGCCGGATCTCAGCTCACTGCAAGCTCCACCTCCAGGGTTCCCACCATTCTCCTGACTCAGCCTCCCAAGTAGCTGGGACTACAGGCGCCCGCCACCTCGCCCAGCTAGTTTTTTGTATTTTTTAGTAGAGACAGGGTTTCACCGTGTTAGCCAGGATGGTCTCGATCTCCTGACCTCGTGATCCGCCCGTCTCGGCCTCCCAGAGTGCTGGGATTACAGGCTTGAGCCACCGTGCCCGGCCACTTCTAGGAGTTAATCCTATGGCTATTCTCCACTACAGAAGGGCAGCTCCGTGATGCAGGGACTCCATCTATTGTGTTCACTGCTCTGCCTCTGGTGCCTAGACCTGACCTGAGGCATAGTAGGTGTTCAAAAATTATTTGTTGA
The DNA here is from genome assembly GCF_003255815.1 of Theropithecus gelada. Lineage (NCBI taxonomy): Eukaryota > Metazoa > Chordata > Mammalia > Primates > Cercopithecidae > Theropithecus > Theropithecus gelada. The sequence continues at coordinate 33,646,333 of NC_037684.1, read as the reverse complement.
ATGCATGGATTAATTAATATGCAAAATGAAATACGTATAAGGATATTTATTGCAACAATTCTTATAATGGTTGGAAATGGTTGGAAACAAGTCTATCAACAGTGAACTGGGTAAATTATATACCAGTCAGTCATACAGTTGAATGGTATGAGTCTTTATAAAAGAAGGAGGCTCCTGGCTAACCCGGTGAAACCCCGTCTCTACTAAAAAATACAAAAAACTAGCCGAGCGAGGCGGCAGGCGCCTGTAGTCCCAGCTACTCGGGAGGCTGAGGCAGGAGAATGGCGTGAACCCAGGAGGCGGAGCTTGCAGTGAGCTGAGATCCGGCCACTGCACTCCAGCCTGGGCAACAGAGCGAGACTCCGTCTCAAAAAAAAAAAAAAAAGAAGGAGGCAGTACTATATGTATAATGTGGAACTCACTAATAAGTTAAGTGAGATAAGCAAGGTACAGGGCAGTTGTGGACAGCATGCCTCCATTAACTTTTTAGAAAGAGGCTATAGAAATGTATTGTTTGTACATGCCGAAGTATATCTGGAAAAATACACAAGGAACTGGTAAGAATGGTTGCTTCGTCTACTGTTATACCACCCTGAACACTCCCCATCTCATCTGATCTCAGAAGCTAAGCAAGGTCAGGCCTGCTTAGTACCTGGATGGGAGAATGGTTGTTTCAAAAGAGCCTGGAGGCCAGGCACAGTGGCTCACACCTGTAATCCCAGCACTCTGGGAGGCCGAGATGGGCGGATCACCAGAAGTCAGGAGTTCGAGACCAGCCTGGCCAACATGGTGAAACCCCCGTCTCTACTAAAAATATAAAAATTAGCTGGGCGTGGTGGTGGGTGCCTGTAATCTCAGCTACCTGGGAGGCTGAGGCAGGAGAATCACTTGAACCCGGGAGGCAAAGGTTGTAGTAAGCCGAGATTGTACCACTGCACTCCAGCCTGGGCAGCAGAGCAAGACTCCATCTCAAAAGAAAAAAGAAAAAAAGAGCCTGGGGCCAGAGGTGGGAGAGGCATGCTCTTTTGGAATTTGTACAAACCGCATGTATCAATTATTCAAGAAATAGACAAATCTAAAGAAGAATTAGAGAACAACTAGCTCAGCATGAGATCCAATGCTTCTTAGAGCTGTGGGCCACCACACATCATCTAGTGCACCCCTGGGGAACCACATGCCTCCCTTTGGGGAACTGTGATTTATAGTAAAGCCCTGTCCAGATGGCATGGATTGCATGAAAGCATTCTTGTCTCTACAGACAGACATCTGCTCTAATCTCTGCATCTTAACACCTGGGTTTTCCCTCTACCTAATTTGAGCATCCTTTGTCTGAATCAGGTGAAATATATCTTGGTCCTGATCAAGACTTCTTGTGATTAGCACAAGGAGTCACGCAGTCCTTGACTGACATTTCCGGCATCCTGTCTAGCCCATGAAGTCACTCATCTCCTTCCACAGCTTTCCCAGGTGAGATTCCCTTTCTCAGAAAACAAGAGAAGCTCTCTCTACTCATGTAGGCTACAGACCTATCTTTACTGTTTCCATGTGTTACACAATCCCTAATGAGCATAAGCTTATTACATTTTTTTTTTTTTTTGGAAATGGAGTCTCACTTTGTCACCCAGGCTGGAGTGCAGTAGCGTGTGATCTCGGCTCACTGCAACCTCCGTCACCCGGGTTCAAGCGATTCTCCTGTCTCAGCCTCCCGAGTAGCTGGGATTACAGGCATGCGCCACCATGTCCAGCTAATTTTTGTATTTTTAGTAGAGACGGTGTTTCAACATGTTGGCCAGGATGGTCTCCATCTCTTGACCTTGTGATCCGCCCGCCTCGGCCTCCCAAAATGCTGGGATTACGGGCGTGAGCTGCCGCACCTGGCCAGCTTATTACACTTAAGGCTTTTGCTGCAGTGTAATTTTATCCTGGGACTACTTTTCATTGTTGGGAATTCTCAAGCTGGCTAAATTTTACAACTTTTATTGTCCCAGTCAGTATTGCATGTCACAGAAACCCAACTGCAGTGGCTTCATCACATGCCAGAAGCTGAAGGTCGGCAGTCCCCAGGAGGTGGGCAGTCCCCGGCTGCATGACGGTTCCATGAGGCTACTGGGGACCCAAAGCCTAGCTTTCTGCTCTGCCATCATAGAATGAAGCTTGCATTCTTCTGCTCAAATGCTGGCTGCTACACCTCCAAGCACTCGGTGTGCATTCCAGACTAAAGAAAGGGGATAAGGCCAAGGGCAACAGACAAAAGGGTTTGTGCCAGCTGGGTCAGCCTCCCAGCTTTCCCAGAAGCTCCATCTAGAGACTTCCATGTACATCTCACTGGCCAGAATTACATCAAATAACCACCGTAGCTGTAAGAGAGCCGGGGAAGCATTTCACACTGGGCAGGTCACCACTATGAATGAAATCCGGGTTCCGATCATAAAAAAGGAGATTGGATATCCCCCTCTGAGCAAAAGATATAATTTTATTTTATCGTTTTATTTTATTTTTTGAGACAGAATCTTGCTGTCACTCAGGCTGGAGTGCAATGGCACAATCTTGGCTCACTGCAACCTCCGCCTCCTGGGTTCAAGCAATTCTCCTGCCTCAGCCTCCCAAGCAGCTGGGATTACAGGTGCATGCCACCACGCCCAGCTAATTTTTGTATTTTTAGTAGAGATGGGGTTTCACCATGTTGGCCAGGCTGGTCTCCAACTCCGGACCTCAAGTGATCCACCTGCCTCCACTGCCCAAAGTGCTGGGATTACAGGCATAAGCCACTGCACCCGGTTAAGACATGATTTTAAACCAATTCTATTAGTCGTTAGTATGCATGGCTTATCCACCTTAGGAGAATGCATACTTCTGGAGGGCAGTAATGCCTTTTTTCATGTTTATATCTTGCACACTTCTACTGTAGGGCTGCAAATGAACATGAGACATATTTGGAGGCAACAGTGGGGGAGTAAGGTTAGATACTAAGATGGAACAGGCTTCTGAAGTGGTCAACAAGGAGCCACAGCAGGTTCTTTTTTTATCTTTTATTTTTTGAGACAGAGTCTCACTCTGTCACCCAGGCTGGAGTGCAGTGGCACGATCTCGGCTCACTGCAACCTCCTCCTCCCAGGTTCAAGCAATTCTCCCGCCTCAGCCTCCCAGGTAGCTAGGACTACAGGCGCCCGCCACCACACCCGGCTAATTTTTGTATTTTTATTAGAGATGGAGTTTCACCATGTTGGCCAGACTGGTCTCTAACTCCTGACCTCAAGTGATCTGCCTGCCTCGGCCTCCCAAAGTGCTGGGATTGCAGGGGTGAACCACTGTGCCGAGCCCACAGGAGGTTCTTGATCTGAAGAATGATTTTGGAGCCACTTCAGGTCAACATACACTTACTAAATATCAACTCACCATTTGGTGATTACAAGCTGCCATCAAGGTGCATACTGTCTGTTAAGAGAGATAAGGTAGGCAGATACATAGCTGGGCTATGTGGTGTTTGGAGAGGAGGCGTTGCATCAGGAACTTGATGGATGGGTATGATTTGACAGGCAGAGGCAGAGGGATGCATTTCAGTCCACAGGGCAGCCTTGGGTCAGGATGTACAGACAGGTGGTTTGGGTCAACAGTGAGTAGTACAGAGGGTGCCCACAGGGAAGCTGTGAAAAGTAAGACTAAAAGAGGTGAGTTGGGGCTAGACTGTGAGGCCCTTGTGAGCCAGATAAGAAGCTTGTGCTTCATCAGTAGGCAATGGGGAGCCATTGAAAATTTTGGGCAAGGGAGTGACAGACAGTTTCGGAGGGATTGGAATATAAATGGCAGGAAGCAAGAGGAAAGGCTGACATACCACAAAGACATCATCATCAAACAGGGGAGACACAGGGAAGCCACAGATACAGAAGTACCATGGAGAGAGAATCAGTATGGCTTGGCATGAGACAGCAGGAAGAGGCAGGTGATGGACACTCCCGGGGTTGGCGGTGAGGTCATTAACAGAGAAGGGTGGCCAAGGAACAGGTTTGGGGAACAGTGCAAAGCTGGAGATGCCAGGCGGCTACAAGGTGGAAATACCCCACGGGCCCCTGGAAACTCTGGTTTGGAGCCCAGGATCATGGTCAGAACTGACGGTGTTAACGTGGCAGTCAACAGCAAAGAGAGGACAATTGAGAGAGCCAGGGCAGTCCAGATATACTATGTCCAAAGCCGGCGCTCCTCTTCTTCTTCCAGAATCCTCTCTCCTCCTGTGGCTCCCAACCTCTGCAGCCTCATCCCAGGCTCGCCCTCACCACCCATGTCCACATCCTGTCATCATACTTGTTTTCTCAATACTGATTCTGTCCATATTTTGCTCATCTCTCCTGCTTCCCATCCTCCTGCCCCTGAGAGTCCAGCTCCCATCATTTCTCACCTGGTTCATTGCAAAGCCCCCCAGTTGGCCTCTGGGTCTGCAGCCTGCACTCTTCACCATTGCAATCAGAGAAAGATTTCTAAATTCCATTCTAGCAATGTTATTTGTCTTTTCTCCAACCCAGTCTACTAAGAGTTGCCTACGAGGCCCTCCTCCACAATCCAGGCTGCAGACTGTAGGGCCAGCTGCATCTCCCTCCCAGTTCCTTGCATCCCAGACCCAGTTCTTCAAACATGTCTTGACTGTCCCCTGTCTCCATGCCCTTGTACATGTTATTCCTTCTGCCTGAATGCTCTTCCCACCTCATTCACCTGGCTTACTGCTGGTGTAGCTGGCAGCAACCAATTCAAGCATCACCTCCTCCAGGAAGCCTTGTTTGATCTATTCTGTGAGTTCTTACCTCACCCAGGGATTCCTTCTAGCCTGCACATCTATCGTTACCATGTTCATCTTCCCTGTTGAGGCCAGGCCTCATGACTCATCCATCTCTCTCTGGCACCAGGGCCTAGTCAAGTGCCTGGCACCGAATAGGTGCTCAACTACTGTTTGTTGAATGATTCAATATAGCCAGGAGTGGATGAGGACTCCAAGGGAAAGAGTGTAGAGAAATGAGGGGCTTAGGCCTGAAACTTGGAGTGTCTCAATTTTTAAGAACAGGAGAGGGAGGCCGGGCACCGTGGCTCATGCCTGTAATCCCAACACTTTGGGAGGCCAAGGCGGGCAGATCACTTGAGGTCAGGAGTTCAGGATCAGCCTGGCCAACATGGAGAAACCCCATCTTTACTAAAAATACAAAAATTAGCCGGGCACGGTGGCAGGTGCATGTAGTCCCAGCTACTTGGGATGCTGAGGCAAAAGAATCGCTTGACCTGGGAGGCAGAGGTTGCAGTGAGCTGAGACCATGCCACTGCACTCCAGCCTATGTGACACAGTGAGACCCTGTCTAAAAAAAAAAAAAGAATGGGAGAGGGAAACAGACAAAAAAACACAGTATCTCACAAGCCCCGGAAAGAGGATTGGCAAAAAAAAAATGCTGGTGATTGCTGCAAATACTTTCTCCTTTTTAACTGCCTTCATCTTTTAGGTCGCAGCTGAGTCCCTTCAGGAAGCCTTCTCTGAGCCTCTTCCACTAAGTTAGTCCCCCTTTATCCTCTCCCATCCCATACCTGCGCTGGTCCTGGGCTGTGTGCTCCCCCATCCAGCCCTCACATGCTCTGCTCTGCACTGCAAGTGACTGACACCTCTAGACTCCCAGGCCAGTGAGAGGCTCTGGCAGGAAACTCAAAGGTAGAAGGAAAGGAGAATCCAGGGATTTCTCCCCATCCCTCTCAGTCTTAGTGGTATCTGTGGAAATGGTTGTGTCTTCTCTATGGTTTTAACTTCTTCCAAGTGACCCCAGTCCCAGCCTTTGATTACACTGCCCCAGTCCAGTCCTTCCAACCCAGGGGTCACAGCTGGATTCCTGGTTACTTTCCCCACTGTCTGAAGAACTTCTCCATCCTTCCATCCCCTATGTAACCAATTTCCTGCATTCAATTCTATGTTTATTCTATGTTTAAAAACTCAGAGGCCAGGCGAGGTGGCTCACACCTGTAATCTTAGCACTTTGGGAGGCCGAGGCAGGTGGATCACCTGAGGTCAAGAGTTCGAGACCAGCCTGGCCAACATGGTGAAACCCCATCGCTACTAAAAATACAAAAAAAAATTAGCCGAGTGGGGTGGCAGGCACCTGTAATCCCAGCTACTCAGGAGGCTGAGAGAGGAGAATTGCTTGAACCTGGGAGGCGGAGGTTGTAGTGAGTTGAGATCGTGCCACTGCACTCCAGCCTGGGTGACAAAGTGAGACTTCATCTCAAAAGTAAATAAATAAATAAATAAAATAAAAATAAAAACTCAGAATGGGGCTGGGCATAGAGGCTCATGACTGTAATCCCAGTGCTTTGGGAGGCCAAGGCAGGAGAATCGTTTGAGGCCAGGAGATTGAGATCAGCCCGGGCAACATAGGAAGACCCCTACCTCTATCAAAATTAATTTTAAAAAAAATCTCAAAATGGGTTCTGTTTTCCTGGCTGGATCCTACCTGACACAGTATACTCTCCCCTCCTCTTGCCATGCTTGCAGTGGCTTAAGTCCTCATCTGTTGCTACCTGTTCAAGGAAGCTCCCTAAGGGCAGGGACAGACTGGTCTGGAGGTTCCATGCTTCCTCCCCAAAGCCTGACACAGAGGATCTCAGTGCATCACATTTGTGGCTAGCCGCAGATAAGAAACTGAGACAAGGTCATCTACTAGGAGGCAGTCCATGGAGAAAATGGCTGGTTTCTGCTGCAAGGGGCACACTCGAGCGGCAGGTGAAGCAGACTTTCAAGAAGTTTGGGAGTGAAGGGGGAAAGAAGGCTGGGCTAACAGTGTAGGAGAAAGCCAGGACTAGCAAGGTTTTGTTTGTTTGTTGTCTTTAGGCTGTCCTCGGCTTGATATCATTTGTAGGTTGAAAGGAAGAAGCGAAAGGAGGGAGATATTGAAGGGCAGGAGATGCCGGCACATTGGGAGTGGAATGACAGGACCTATGCGATCTATTAGGAGGATTCAATCCACCAGAATGCTTGAAGATAGTGTGGAGAGGAGACTGGAGGTAAGCAGGTGAGTTTGGAGGGGAAAATCTCCAAATCAGGAAGTGAGAAGAATTTGTGTCAAGCCAGGGCACCCTAAGAAGTCTCCAAAGTTGGGAGAGGAGGCTAGCTCTCTGGAAGGTAAGCCCAGGACCTGTTCTTGTAAGGTCATCTTTGCCCAGTACCCTCCAGAGACCCCCACCAGCCCTCACCTCCATTCTTTGCTGAAATTGGCACTCCTCTCCCACTCACCCACATCGCCATGGCCCCTCCTCTTCTCCAGCAGCTCTGTGGTTCGTGGTGCCCCTTGTCATCTCCCCATGTGGGGTGGGTTTGGTGGGCAGCAGGCAGAGGCCAGAACCAGCATGCAGTGGTGTGCCAGCAGGTGTTCAACAACCAACTCAAGGGATAGGTAGTTCTGATTTATACTGTTTGCCAACTTCCAAGGTGTAAATACTCCCAACATGTCCAATTTCAAGCTACCAATATGAGATCACTGATCACAAAATAGGAAGAGAGAATGGATCACACTTCTGCCTGCATCCATTTATCCATTTCCTCTCCTGCCTCCCTGGCCCCTCCATAGATCTCAGCTGACAGCAGCAGTGGGGCAGGTTCAAGCTGGGGAGGGCAGCAACAGCACTGTGGCTGCAGCTTTAGGCGGTCCCGATAGAGAAATGAAAACCGTTCTCCTCCAGGAACATCCACCCCACAGTCCCCAGTCATCTCTCATCTCAGCCTCACATCTGAATTCTCACGTGTGACTTCAGAATCTCACAGTAATCTGGTGCCTGAAATCCACAGACATTCAGATGACTCATCAGCCACTTTCTCATTGGACATGGCTCAACACCATAAACCGTGCTGACTAAGGCAATAAAAACCAGAATATAATTTCCTTTCTTCCAAGGCAAACAGAAAAGGAAAAATGATCCAAGGATAGCATTCCTTCACTGATTTACTCACTCTTCATCATTCTCCTGCAGAACTGATGGGCAACTGGCTCCCTGAAGCCTGAAGTCTCTCTGCAGAGTCCGGCATGCAGGAGGGCAGGGGCTCTGGAGGCAGACATGGTTTGAATCCTGGGTCTCCTGTCACAGCAAAGTGACACTGGGCAACTTACTTCTGTCTGAGCTTCAGTTTGCTCATCAGTGAAATGGGGACAGTAATACTACCTATTCTATGAGGTTAGACTGTAGGGGTTCTCAACTGGGGGCCATTTTGCTTCCTTGGTGACATCCAGCAATGTCCAGAGACATTTATTGTTGTCACATTGGGTGGATGAGGGAGTGCTATGGGTATGTAGTAGACAGAAGCCAGGAAAGCTTTTAAACATCCTCCAATGCACAAGACAGCCCTGATGTGGTTTGGCTATGGCCCCACCCAAATCTCATATTGAAACCAGGTACAGTGGCTCATGCCTGTAATTCCAGCACTTTGGGAGGTTGAGGCAGGTGGATCACTTGAGTTCAAGACCTGCCTGGCTGACATGGCGAAACCCCATCTCTACTAAAAATATAAAAATTAGCCGGGTATGGTGGTGCACATCTATGGTCCCAGCTACTCAGGAGGCTGAGGCACGAGAATCACTTGAACCTAGGAGGAGGAGGATGCAGTGACCTGAGGTTGCGCCACTGCACTCCAGCCTGGGTGACACAGGGAGACTCCATCTCAAAAAAGAAAAAAAAAAATCTCATCTTGTAGCTCTCACAATTCCATGTTGTGCGAGGGACCCAGTGGGAGATACCTGAATCACTGGGGCAGTTTCTCCCATACTGTTGTCATTGTAGTGCGTAAGTCTCATGAAATCTGATGGTTTTGTAAGGGGTTTCCCCTTTCGCTTGGCTCTCATCATTCTCTCTTGTCTGCTGTCATGTAAGACATGCCTTTTGCCTTCTGCCATGATTGTGAGGCCTCCCCAGCCACGTGTAACTGTCACTCCATTACACCTCTTTCCTTTATAAATTACCCTATCTCAGCTATGTCTTTATCAGCAGCGTGAAAACGGACTAATACAAGCCCCCTTCCCCCAACAGTGAATTATCCAACCCCAAATGTCTATGGTGCCAGGCTGAGAAACCCCGGCCTAGAGGGAACATTCAGTGAGGTTATGCACATGAAGTACTCTAAGTCTGTCGGGCTTACTTTTTGTAAAGTATCAGAAAACAAGCTGCGATTCTTTTTTTTTTTTTTTTTTTTTTTTTTGTGGGGGGCCCCCCCCCTGTCCCCCGCGGGGGTGGGGGGTGTCGAGGGGCTGTTCGACCAATCGCCGCCGCTTGCTATTCTCTTAGGCTCCT